>NW_008826401.1:0-4050 GCF_000691245.1 Trypanosoma grayi
GGGGGGGAGTGGGCGTGAAAGAACACACAGCGCTTTCTCTCTTGTCGTATTGTGTGAGATTCGTGTTCCCCTACGTGCACAAGTGTGCCCGGCGTACACATTGACATCGTAATAAGGCCATATATATATATATATATATATATATAAGCCACCTATCGCACAGAGATCTGGTGCGGTCCCTCTTCTCCTCGCTCCAATTCAGAGTCGCACACGGTCACCGGCACTCCTGTGCATACATACGTACGCAAAAGAGTATCGCCAGAAGCGGCAGTAGGAAAACACAAGCAAAAACAAAAACCACAACAGCGCGATAATAAGAGAGACCCTTGTTGTTGTGTATTGTGTGTGGTGGTTTTGTTTGTGTATTGCTCTTTTTTCGTCCTTGGCCTGTAGCCCCATTCCCATGGCGCTCCCTGGACGCATGTGCGAGCGGCCACATATGTTGGGTGCCGCTCCCATTCCCCCTCACCACGCACCCCCACACGGTGCAGTGAAGGTGCAGAACGGTCGCGGCCCCGTAGACCCACGAGCGGGCTTTGCGAATGGAGTGAACGGTGGTGGCGTGAAAACGGCTCATTACCAGAACGTACGTTGCATGCCACCAAGCGCGGTGCAGAATCAGAGCGCCACAGCGGATATCACGCTAAATAGCACATACATACAGTTGCCGATTGTGCCGCGGCCGCCCAACAAGATACGCCCGCAGTCGCACGATACCTCTGTGCCGCCGCGGGGCATTCCGCCGCTTGCCAACGGCCAGGTGTACAATGGTGGAATGATGCGCGGTGGTGTGAACGGCATGCGACCAGGTACAAACGGCATTTGGCCAGGCGTAGACGGCATGCGACCAGGTGCAAACGGCATGTGGCCAGGCGTAGACGGCATGCGACCAGGCACAAACGGCATCCAGCCAGGCGTAGACGGCATGCGACCAGGTGCAAACGGTATGCAGCCAGGCGTAGACGGCATGCGACCACCGCCTGCACCGCCCGGTTCGGGGCCGGCTTCCGGGCGCCGGCCGGGGAACTGTATCATATCCCCAGTCACCGGGCGGCCAGTGGTGGCGCGCGGCCCGCAGCCGAACTCTGTGGAGCCAACGCGGACGAGGAATGGCAGGAACAAGCCGGGTGGAGACCGCGAGCACCGGCGGCGGCGGCAGCGAGATCCATCGCAGGAGGCGTGGGTTGCCGGGCTCGTGCACACGAAGCGCGTTGACTCACCAGTCGTTTCACCGCTGCGTGATCGGCAGCCCCTCCTCATGATGCAGAATATGGCACATGGCTACGGTGCTGCCAGACCATCGAGGTTCGTGAATGCTTTTAGGAGACTCTTTGGGTGAATAGTACGACCCTGTGTACATTATATATATATATATATATAATGATCTTCGGGTCCCTGCTCACTTCTCCCTCTCTGTACGTGTAAGAGGAGACGGAGGAGGAGGTTGGAAGAGAAGGGGGGACTCTATGGCGCCACACGCGAGACCCACGCTCATACGTCTCCGAGTAGTTGCGGACTACCCTTTATGGATCTGTGTGCGTGAAGGGATAGAACAAAGCAGTTGCAGTGCTTCACCGGGTGTTTAGGAGATAGTAACGGGAGAAGTATCATGTTTAATTTTATGGGTGTATATATGTGTAATTTTTTTTTAGTTGGTGCACGCCCTCTCTCTCTCTCTCTCCTTTTGCTTCACATGGATAGGGTGTGTGTGTTCCCCCATGTATTTATTTCTCCGTTCATGTATCGTATGTGTACGCTGTGTCTTCCATTGTCTCTCGGACCTGTAGGTGACAGTAGCTGCTGGGCATCTGGTTATCTCTCTGTCTCTGTATGTGCGTTCTTTATTGTCGTGGCTTCTGTTTTATTTCTTCAGATGCTGCTGTGGTGGTGGTGGGATCCCACACAAATCTTGGCGC
The DNA here is from genome assembly GCF_000691245.1 of Trypanosoma grayi. Taxonomy (NCBI): domain Eukaryota; phylum Euglenozoa; class Kinetoplastea; order Trypanosomatida; family Trypanosomatidae; genus Trypanosoma; species Trypanosoma grayi. The sequence continues at coordinate 1,917 of NW_008826401.1, forward strand.
CCCGTCCGCGGGTACGCCGGGGCCATTCCCCACACAGCACGCGGACGCATGTAAACCTTGGCTTAAATACGACAGTAAGGAGCACGGAGAGAGTGAGAATGTGTCTGTGTGTGTGAGAGAGAGAGAGAAGGATACATATATATATATATATATATAGCGAGGGGGAGCGTGTGTGGGCCTGCGAGGACGAGGAATGAACGCAGGTGTAGACGGGTATGTGGGAATGGCACGGCTCTTACTGTGCAGTTGGTTGTGTATTGCCGTGCGGCACTTCCCCATTCCCACACAGTGGGGGCGAGAGAGAGAGAGAGGGACGAAGATTGTTGTACGTGAAGGGTGTGGCGGTAAGGGACAATGTGTGCGGGCCCTTCGCAACCTATCACTGGCCTTTTGTTTTTGTTTTTTTCTATTTTATTTTTGGGTTTTGTGTGACAGTGGTGGTTCTTGTTGTGTTGTGGCTGCTGCTTCTTTCTTTTATCTCTTTTTAACTCTTGGTTAATGTGGTGTCTCTAACCTCCTTTTCTTTCGCTGCTCTTTACGTTTGCTTTCAGCTTGAGGTGCTCCTTTTATTATTATTTTTGTTGTTTGCTTGTTTGTTTTGCTCTCTGTATTTGCTGCTGCTGGTGGTGTTGTTGGCTGTTGGTTGTCACCCGTACGTGTTCGTGGGAGGTGCGCTTTGTGCCCTTCCCCCACCGCTATTGGGAAAAATGTTTTGTTGTTTTGAATTCATCTTCGTTTTCTTCGTTGCTGCTGTTCCCCCCTTTCGCCTTGCGTCGTCGCTGCGCTGCTGGGCAGCAACACTCCTGCGGGTGCACACACACACACACACGCAGAGAGAGAGAGAGAGAGAGAGAGAGCAAATGGCCAACATAAAGGAGGAAGAAAAGTGCTGGGGCTTTGGAGGGGCGCGCGACCACCAGCGGCAACTTGCCCCCCCCCNGGGGGGGGTTCCGGCTTTTTCTGCTTTCCGTCATTCTTTCTCGCCCCGTATTGCTCACTTATCACTTTCCTTCCCCCATCCTATTGCTGCTGAGGCTGCGTTTCCGACCTTGACCTATCATTCTTATGTGCCATTGTACTGAGGTTCCGTTCCTTTTTTTTTTGTTGTCTGTTTCGTTCCATTGTGTTGTTTGGTGCTGCCCGCGTGTGTGTACATATGCCCCTGCTTTCGTGTGTGTGTGTGTGTGTTTATGTCTTTCCTTTGTGGGGGCTTCGTCTCTCCTGTGTTCCGCCACAAGCCCCCGCACACTTTGTCCGTGTTGTTGTTTTTTTTTTTTTTTTTTTTTTTTTCGTTTTGTTTCTGGTTTTTCTCCCACTGTCTCTCTCTCTTGTTGATTTTTATGTGTTTGTTTGTTTCGGCTTCGTATGCCGTTTTGTTTTCTTCTCCATTCCCCCCTGAAGAGCCGCTGCGGGGGCGGCAGGGGAGGCGGGGGACGAAACGGGGAGGTTTCTGAGATGCCACAGCACAACGCTACGCTTACCAGTAGAGACCTGTCGCGTCTCTCTCTCTCCCTCTCTCTCTACTGCTCTTCGTCACGCACGACGTTTAAACTGCACGCCGTGTCGGTAGAGGCCGTCTGTCTGTCTCTCTGTTTGTATGTGTGTATGTGTATATACATATCTATCTATCTATCTATCCATCCATATCTATATCTATCTATATATATATATATATATGTGTGTGTGTGTGTATATATGGATGGATAGATATAGATATGTGTGTGTGTGTGTGTCTGTGTGGCTCATTGTGCGCTCTCGACGAGGCAGATATGTTTCAGTTTTCAACACCAAACAAGAACGCAGTGAATAACAACTTAAAATTAAAAAAACGAAATGAACGGAACCAAAAAAAAAAGGAAGGAAAGAAAGAAAGAAGCCAAGGAGGGAATATTCCATTAGAACCGGTCGTCTTTTCATGGCTCTCTCTCTCTCTGTGTGTGTGTGTGTGCCCTCATTAATGCATGTGTATACGTGCGTCTGTTCGCGCGTATCTCGGAGCATTTGTTGTTCGTCCCATCTCCCTTGTCGACGCCCCTGCCGTCGCGGCGGAAGCGGCCACGTGCGAGCCGTTCGGTCGTGACTTTATGTGTGTTTTTAGTTCGCTCCTGTTACCCTTGTTGATCTCTGTGGTAGA
>NW_008826401.1:4152-7554 GCF_000691245.1 Trypanosoma grayi
GTGTGTGTGTGTGTGTGCGAGCGATCTATTTTGTGCACCAGCTTGTTTTGCCAGAAGCCGGCACGCTACAATCCCCACACGCATTCATTCACAGCAGCAGGGAGAGAGTTGGGGTCTTGTGCGATAGCCGTACGCCACCACATATTGTGAGCAGAGGCTTAGCGAACAAAGATACCGAGGGCGGCGCGCGCAACACTACAAAGACATACATACACATATCCGAGGAGGCGCGGCTGCACTACCGCGCAACTGGCGTCACTCGTAATGGACCTATACGCCGATGAGGACCCGTTTGCTTATGGTTATGGAAATGGTTACGGCCTCGTCGGCGATGTGGATGCTTTGGTCAATGTGCTGAAGTCGCACGACGAAAACAATTCCAGTCCCGTGACAGGGCGGGNCGTCGGCGATGTGGATGCTTTGGTCAATGTGCTGAAGTCGCACGACGAAAACAATTCCAGTCCCGTGACAGGGCGGGTCTCACCAAAGATCGGGGTGAGGAACACCACCACCTCCCCGAATGCGGCGGTGGGAAAAGCGCCCGTCAGTGCGTTGCCGATCCCGTCAGCAAGCGGCGGCAATGGCAGCAGTTGGGACGTGCAAATGGGGTACAGTGGGTGGTTTTCCACCACAGGGACGCAGGTGGAGAATACGTCGGCGGGGATGAACGGTTACGTCAAAACACCTGAGGTGAAACCAACCCCCAGGGTGACAGGCAGTGCGTTACCGCCCCCACGGCAGCCACACCCGAATGTGGCGCCACCGACCTCCCGCCCAGATGCTGTTGNTAATGGCAGGCGTGTGACGGTGCGCAATCTCACTGACGTGTCGGGGTCAAAGCAGCAGGAACAGCGACAACAGCAGCAGACGCCAATGCCGCCACACCCCCCAATCCGGCGCCAGAGCGATGAGGAAACGAGGAGGCGGATTTCACAGTCCCAGGAAAGGGGAGTGTTTCCGACCACACACAACGCCTCTGCGCCGGTGGTGCCGGTGGTTCCCAAGCAAGAGCTGCCATGGTTCACGGCGACCTCCACCACGCATCCCATAGTCCCAACAGTCAGGCGTACGTCCAGGCCAGTCAACCAGGTGATGCCGACGGTGTCGCGTGCCGAGAAAACTGTAGACGAGTACCCCGGTTGCACCAAGACTGCTGCGAAGGAGCGTTGGTGGTTGGACCAGCTGCATAAACCAAAAGATGTGGAAGTGCCAATTGTGGCCAACACCTCCAAAAATAACACAGCTGGTCAAGTCAAACCGCTGGGTACTCTGCCACAAAATCCCCGCGTACCTGCTAATACTGGCGCAAACACAACTATCAGTGTAACAAAAACAGCAACAAACGTCACGCGTGTCAGAAATCCACATATGCGTGGGGCTAATAATGAAACACCTCAGGGACGACAGAAGAGCACAGCCGACGCCAGCGTGGTGCAGTTCAACTCGAGCCTGTGGGGNTGTGTGATGGATCCGCGCGAGGGGACCCCAATAGCTAGGTCGGAGCCCGTGAGTAGTCAACCCACTTTCAAGGGAAGCAATGTGAAAGGCAGTGGGATGCGGCGCGAGGAAGGACCCACACGAAACCCCACTGGCGCACCGGTGGAGATGACCCCGCAGGAACAAAACTCGTGGTCACCACAGAAGCGACAGGCGCTGCGGAAGGCGTGGGAGGCCACGCCGCTGCTGCTGCTCTCTGACCGCTACCAGATGATTCTGCGAAAGCACGCTGCCGCAGCCCAGAAGAACCGTCCCAAACCCAATTACGTCTTTGTGGAAAGCGCAGGCGAACAAAAGGAGATAGATCGCCAGCAACACAGTGTGCTTGACCAACTTGTCTTCCTCGACCGCCCGCCGCAGCAATTCTACCCGATGCGCATGCCGCTGGATGTGGAGAAAAATGTACGTAAGCGCCGCCCACGCACGCCGCGCAGCTTCTATGGAAAGAAGGGCGAGCGCATGGGGGCGGATTGGTTCCGCAACGCCCTAGTCAATGCGCAGCGGGTGCAGAGCCCTGACCTGCGGATGCTGGAGGCGGCGGAGGCGAACGAGAAGAAGAACCACCGCGGTAGGGGTCAGTGAAGTTCAACCGCAAAAGAGGGAGATTGATTGGGGGAAGCCGCCAGAACCCGCGTGGTAGGCAAATCGTCAGTAGCAGGAAGGTGGGGGAAGGAAAGGAGGGAGATACAAAGTAAAAAGGGAAAAGCAGCGTTTTTGAGTGTTTTAAAATGACTCGAGGTGGCATTTTAGAGGTTATATCCCGCTGTTGTTGTTTTTTTTTTTTTTTTNTGTGTGTGTGTGTGTATAGCAGGGAGCGGGGGGAGCACGTGTCGGGTACAGCACCGCTGTATGGGCGTTTATGCCCCCTCTCCTCTCTCAAGGCCTTCATCGCGAACCTCAAGCAGGAGTAGTGTCTGAGAACGTTGAGAAGGAAGCAGGGAGGAGGGGCCGACAGGGCAATTCGCATGAAACTACTGTCCAGTGTAGTGACAGGAGCTCGATTGCCGTGCCACAAAGGTAGATGTTACACATTACTAGCAGTGTTCTGTGTGTGTTTGTGTGCGTGCCTGTGTGTATGTGCGAGTAGGAAAAAGACCGACAGAGTGACGGGAGGAATAAGAGGAAGAGAGGTGTCAGTTGTGCAGACTAACAGGGAAAGAGTGATATGGGTATGACCATTTATATCGTTATATACATATATGTATAATGTATGCTGGCATATTTATACATAAACATGTGTATGAGCCTGTGTGCGTGTGAGACTGCGAATGCATTACATACAGTTGTCCCCGCAACTCATGTTTTCTCACCAGTCATCACCCTTTCCTCTGTGCTGTAACTCCGTCTCTGTGCGTGTGTGTGTGTGTGTTGTTGTTGTTGTTGTTGTTGGCTTTGTTTTTGTTTTTTTGCCACGCATTATGATGTTTGGTCGAGTTGCGGCCTGAACTCTTCTTCCCAGAGCCCCCGGTCCCCATTACATCCACATCCCACTCCCCACTGCCTCACAGGCTGCATCGCATATTCTGTGTGTGCATGGAGGCATTTGTTTCATTGGTGCACCGGCATTTGGTTTGTTTTGTTTTGTTTTGTTTTTCTTTTCGTGTCATTGTTTCTCCTTTCTTTTTGGTGAGTTTTCTGTGTGAATGTGTATATACGTTTGTTTGCTTGTTTGTTTTTTTGTGTGGTTCTTGGTGTAATGGCTGTTTTGCGGTACTCTTCACTCAGCCGTTGTACTGCTCTTACTGCTGATTATTCCCCCACAGTGGTGCGGGGCGGTAGGTGGGTGGGAAGACGTCATACAAAGGAGACGGGGGAGTGAGTCAGCGGTTAGACCGAGGACGCCCGCAGCAGTGGCAAGAAGGGAAGGGGTAAAATGTATTTTATGTGAATAGGGCGTGGAGGGGG
>NW_008826401.1:7655-7997 GCF_000691245.1 Trypanosoma grayi
TTTTTTTTTTCTTGTTCGGCGGCATGTGAACAAAGGAGCTTGTGTAATTTTCCTGCTTGTTCACCTTGTGTGTGTGTGTGTGCGTGGCTCTGAGTTCGTGCCGCTGTTTCTCTGCGCCACTGACTGGCGTCGGTGGGGCAGTGGCGAAGCCGATATATATAACTACACCGAGCAGGCACAGCGACACAGGCAAGAAGATATGAAGTGGTGTGGTGATGTGTGTGTTTACGTGGTGATAACAGCACGCTCTTTGCTATCGTGATCCCATTCTCCTTTCTTGCGTACATACAGGTACTCCAATTTATTTAGCATTATTTTTTTTTTTTTTTTTTGGTTCTGGTG
>NW_008826402.1:0-7995 GCF_000691245.1 Trypanosoma grayi
ACGCTGGCGGACTACAATATCCAGAAGGAGTCGACGCTGCACCTTGTGCTCCGTCTCCGTGGTGGCATGTGATAGTGTCGGTGGGAGAATAATTACAGTTCTGCAGTGAACCCTTTTTGTTTGTGAGTAGGGAGCAAAAATAGCCGATGGTGTGTTGTTTGCGGTTTCTGGGTTGCTTGGTGTCTGAAGGATTGATTGATTGATGCGTGTTTGTTTGTGCGGATGGGGTTTGTCTGTTCGGTTTGGGGTCATAGCAGTCCAAGCATGTTGTGAAGTAGACCCTGACTGAGTCCCTGGGACGGCATGTAGGAATATCTGAGTGTCCTGGGCAACTCCAGCCTTAATTTTTGTTTTGTGTGTTTCCTCGCTCTTTATTACTTTTTTCTATTATTATTATTGGGAATGGGTGCAAAAAGCTTTTTTTTTGGGTTAGGGTGTGTTCTTTTTTTTTCTCGTTGAGGTGGAGGTGAGCGAGAAAATTTTGATAACACCAGAGACGTGATATGGGGCAGCTGTTGATTTATGCGTCTTGTGTGTGTCCTGCTGTACACTGGGTCTGCTAATTTTACATGTATCTGCCGGTTTTTTTTTCTTCGCACTTTGCTTGTAAGGCCATCTGGGGGTGTGGAAGGATAGAAGTACGGGTATCGGGCGAGGTAGGAGCGTGGTTTTGTGTTGTTTCTGCTTGTGTGAGTGGTGGTCGAGTGGTCGAGTGGCCGAGTCTCTGTGCGTGTGTGTGTGTGCCTGTAGGTCTGCCGAGATGACCGCTGGCCATGGCGCTGCGCATGGTGGCCACGACGACGCCCCGCATGTCGCGTACAAGGGCGAGCGCCCGCCCTTTGAGCGCATCCCCATGCCATCCATGGCGACAGAGGAGTATAGGGACAACCTGCCCGCGTTTGACAGCGAGAAGCCAATGCCGCCCCCGCGCAGTGTGTTGGAGCGTTTCTCGCGGGTGCTTCAGCTGCAGTTCGGGCAGGACCCCGACATGCCGCTGCTCGGTAGCTCACCGGAGCGCAAGTACGACAGCTGGTTTGACTACATCACGAGTCCCATTGCTCCGCTGCGCCCGCGCAATTACACGGACGCCTATACGAGGCCGAATCCGTGCCCGGAGGAGTACTGGTGGGCATCGTGGCGGTGGCCGCGGACAAAGTACGTGAACGCAAAAGTGCCGCCCCCTGTCGACGGAAAGTACAATGACTATTACCACTACTTAGCATACAAGAATTGGTTGGAGCGGGAACGTGACGTGTATATGGCCCACGCCAACTTGGTTAACGAGATGACAATGCGGTGCATAGTGAAAGAAGGACAGTACAATGCTGCTAAGAACTGCCGCCACCTGTACAACAAGCAATTTGCCATGTCTCGAATGGAGGAGCTCAACCAGGCGCTGCTTTACATGGCAATTACCGGGAATGCCGCAATCCGGGAGACACCTTACCCGAATGACTTTGTTGAGGAGAAGCGGAAGATATACGATGACTGGTTGTTCCGTACTCGCATGAGGAAGCCAGGTGATGTAGTGTAGTATGGGGCATTAGTTGTAGTGATAGGACTGGTGTTGTCTGGGATGGGTTTTCGGGGAATGTTTCGTTTTTTTTTGCTTTACATGTAGCGTTCGGGGAGTGCATTCGCCCACGTACGAGATGGGCGTCTCGCTTTTTCTCCTCGTTCTCTGTGTGCGAATGGTGCTGTGTGGAAGAGTAGAGGATAGGCATGACATCATGCGTCTACTCGTGTAGCATTATAAATGTGTGGTGCAGTAGTGCTTGAGGTAGGTGCCTGATGGAGTGTGGACAAAGCATATATGTCTGAGAGAAACAGGTGGATGGCGGGGGTCCCACTCGCTTCCGTTTTGTTGTGTATCTGTGGATGCGTCTCTGTGTGTGTGTGTGTGTGCCCTTCCGTGCGTATTGCTTCTGCTTTCCTTCTTTTTTTTGTTGTTTCTGTTGCTGGTTGGATGCACAACGAAAAAAGTAAACAGTCATAGAAAATGAAGTTGATGCATTCGCCGCAGGGGTTGACGGATGCGAACGAGGAGACGCTGCAGGAATGTTTACGCATCCAGAAACTCGCCCGTGCCGTCGACGAACTGGTTGCGTGGGACTTCATCATGGACGAAAAGGAGGCAATCCTCGCGGAGCTGGAGAGAGCTGTAGAGGACGCTGAGCAAGAACTGCAGCGGGCCGACGTGGGGCTCGAGCGGCAGCGCCAGCGCTGCGCCCTCATCTCCATCGGGCCGCATGACGCAAGTGGTGAAACAACGCGGCGGCCGTACGCAGCGAGGGGCGAGGATAGTGCGCTGATCGCGTTGTGGCAGGCGCAGGGCGACGCGTTCATTCAGCAGTACGAGCGGCACTTGACGAGGTACAAGCGGCTGTGGCTCAAGCTGCAACTACAAGAAGACGAGTTGACGCCCGATAGTGAAAACAATGACAAGGATGCGGATTGAAAGGAGTGCATGAGGGCTTATTGCCACTTTCAGTCCTCCTGCTGCTACTGCTTCTAATCCTCCCCGAGAAGGCAACCGTTGTGGATTTCCTCTTAATATCTTTCCTCTCACTGCACAGAGGATACATAGTGAGGCAAAAAAGGGGACCGACCATAGCGTGAAAATACGGCGTCGCCGTGGCTCGTTGTTCTGTAGCGGGGCGCCCGTATTGAGATTTATTTTCCTGTGCTTTGTTTTCGCGATTGAAAGCTCCTTTTTCTCTTTGCTGTTTGCTTCCTTCTTAATCCACCATTTTTGTTGTTCTCCCAAAAAAGCCTAGTGGAGAAGGTGGCGGGGTGTCGCCTGTCGTTTAGAGTGACCTGGGCAGTGTGTGTGTGTGTGTGTGTGTCACATGAGCGTCGATCCCCTCGCGCCCCCCGATGACGGCCGACTGGAGCTGCAGCGCCTGCTGAAGGAGAACAGAGAGCTGCGGGAGGCCAACGCGGCGCTGCGTGTCGCGTCGGAGATGAAAGTTGCTGGCACCAGCAGTAAGGGAAGGTCTGCCGCTACTACTGGTGCTGCGGCCGGTATTGAGTCTGAGCGGGCGAAAGGGGACGGAAGCGAGGCTAGTGATAAACCGACGCCGAACACGGCACAGCTACGGAAGTTAAAGGAAGAGTTGCAGCGTACCAAGGATGAGTTGATACGCGCTCAAGATGAACAGCGACAGGCGAAGGAGGGGTACAACCAGCTGAAGTCTGTTTTTGAATCCTTTGTAGTGGAAGTTTGTGAGCGTGAGGAGGCGTGCAAGCTTGTATTCGTCAGGGTTCATGAAGAGATTGAGGAGCAGAAGAAGCTTTGTGAAGGTTTGCGGCGACAACTTCAGGAGCGTTTGTCTACTGCTCCTGCTCCTGTCCCTGCTGCTCCGGTTCCTGTTCCTGTTGCTCCTCCTCCCGCACCGGCCCCTGCAGTTGTTGGTGTCGATCCTTCCTCGTTACACGACCTCGTTGACAGCCTTCATGGTTCGATTAAAGAGCTTGAGTATCGTTTGGGGTACAGAGCGGATGCAGGAAGCCGCCACGCCGCGTCAGTAGCTGTTGCGCGTCCACCAAGAGGGAGACCACAGGCTGTCGTAGCGGCCAATCTCTCGCATCCTTCGGGCGTACAAACCCAACCACATGAGCAGGAAGATCAGGATCAGCATCAACATCCGGCCCAGCATCAACATCAGGCCCAGCATCAACATCAGGCCCAACATCAACATCAGGCCCAGCATCAACATCAGGCCCAGCATCAACATCAGGCCCAGCATCAACATCAGGCCCAGCATCAACATCAAGATCAGCATCAGCGGCAGGTGCAGAGCCAGCAGGAGTTGCAGAAGACACCGCATCTGGTGGTGCCGGTCCGCGGGGCGGGGGCGCTGCGTACCACCACTGCAGCGTCGAGCTCGCAGAGCGTCACCGTTGAGCGCAAGAAGCGTGGACGGAAGAAGCGCGATGACACGGAGGTGACGAAGCGGCACGCGGCCGAGACGCCTGCGCAGCCCAGCGCGGAGGCGCTCTTCAAGGGCTTCACGCCTAGCGCAGTGAGGCCGAAGGGGTCAGTGGTGAATTTCGGTAGTGAGCCCATTACGGACTACTTGGGTCTTCTGGAGAAGACGGGTGCAAGCAACGTGGATGCTCTTCGGCGCGAGCTGATGAAGTTCTGCGCCTCGAACGTGAGCGTCCTCGCGTCATACGCCGTTGAGCACTTCCTCAGCAAGGCCGTGCTTGCGGCCCCGGTGATAACGCTCTGGAAGCACACCGAGCAGGTGATGCGGATCGGCAAAGATGTCTTCCGCGCGTTCGTGGCGCAGGCGGTGCGGAAACTTGTGCGCCTTCTCGGCCCCGACAGCGCGGTGGCGCTTGACCACAGCCCACAGCTGCGGTGCCTGGCGCTGGCGCTGCGCATGGCGTGCGCGGTGCAGCTGCGGGACACCGCCCAGGGTGAGGACGCACTTTTTGTTGCGTTCTACGAGTGTACTGTGAGTGCGCTGCGCACCTGGCGGGCTAGCGGGCTGGTGAGTGAGCAGCAGCACGTTCTCAGCACGTGGATGGTCGCTGTCCAGCACCTCTGCGGGTTCGTTGAGGATTTCCACATGGTGATACGCTACCACGCCAACTCGGAGCGTGTGCTCGAGGCACTCACGCTTCCTAATTCTCTTTCACGCTACGCAGTGCAAGCAGTGATGACATCCTGTTACTTTACTGCCTCGCCGCAGTCGTCATCGGCACCGCCTGCTACTTCTTCTGGTGCTGCTGCGAACGCGGAGAGCTGGATAGCCTTCTGCGACGCCATGGACTGGAGCCGCAGCGAATTGCCGTCAGATATGATTGGGTCCGCTGCTGCAAGGATTCTCTCTCACTCAACAGACGTGCAGCGGAGGGGTGAGGCGCTTCTCTCTCTTCGACTCTTGGTGCTTCAAAAGGGACTCAGCTTCCTACAGGCGCTCACAGAGGAGCTACGAGTCTCCGGTGGCGATGTTGACATTGATGCGGTCTTTGCAGAATTGTTTAGCCTCGCCGTCGTTGATCTGCAACTGGAAGACCCGCGCGACGAACAATGGGGCCGTGCCATAGCATTCTTTGCGGAATACCTCAGCACAAGCTCTGTGGAGCAGACGAAATCAGCGGAGGAGCTTCTCGCTACGTGCAAGGACACACACCTGTTAGTCCTGCGGGCTGTACTGCAGCTCTGCCACGGTGCGGGCAGGGTCACAGAGGAGGGAGCTGAGCACCTCGCGAAGGCGCTCCGCTGGGTGAAGGCGCTCAACGTGGTGCTCGAGCGGTCCGCGCGCGAGAATGAGGCCTCGGCAGCAACGCACCCGCTTCGGCGGACGCTGCTTGGACAGGAGCTGCGCTATCTGTGCCAACAGGAGCTGTAATGGTTTGAAAACAAAGAAAAAACCTGAAGAGGTGGGTGAAAAGGAAGGGGAAAAAAAGAAAATGATGCGGAATTACCTTCTATGGTCCCTCCGTTGTTCTTGTTGTTGTTTTCGATTTTTTTTTTTTTGCCTTTCTCATTTTTTTTCCCCCCGGCGTTGTGACAAAACGTGCCTCTCGAGTATGCGCATTTCCCCATTTGCTTGAAGAAGACTGCTTTAGCCGGGCCAAGCAATGGTGCTGCTGACGGTGAAGGGCACAACGTTCCCAGACGAGTTTGCCTTTGAGTGCACAGCCTCAACGGACATTTCCCCCGAACTGGCGCAGCAGATATGCCACATGCAGAACGCCCGTCATCAGGTGAGACTGCAGCTTCTTTCCGCCCGCGAACTCATCGATGAGGCGCGGCGAAAGTGGAAGTCTGACGTTGCTGGTGCTCGCGTTGACACGTTGGCAGCCTACGAGTGCATGATTGAAGAGACATACACTCGCCTAAAGGACAAGAGCACACCCGTCACAGTGGAGGAGTTTGACTGCTACGCCGAGAAGCTGCGGAAGATGACTGAGGATCTCTTCCCCGAGGAATGCAGTGTCCCTGGTGGCGGCCGTGACGCCGCTATTGAGTCCCTCTACCAGCTACATGACAACCCCGACATCGACGAGGACCATCGTCTCGTTATCTACCACTGCCGTGCCATCCTTGACCCACAGTGGAAGAAGCAGGAGCTGCAGCGTGAGGACCAGGTCGGGCTGTGGTTCTGTGGCAAGCTAATGGAGGGGACCATCGCAAAGTACTCTGGAAAGAACGAGAAGAGCCGTCTGACGGTGAAGGTACACCCGAAGGATGGTGCCCCGCCGAGCATTGAGCCGCGGATGAGTTATGACGACCAACGCGTGCTCTTTGAGCGGCTGCGGCAGCGGCGTGAGGAGTACAAAACCCTCGAGGACTCAGAGCTGCGGGACCGGGTGTTGGCACAGTCGCGTGGCCGAGTGGTGTTGGACGTTGCTGCTGCAACAGACAGCATCAAGGTTGACACCTCACGGATGCGGACGATTCGCCCCCAAAAGGAAGAGAAAGAAGTCGTCTGACGCGGACACATCAGTTCTTTTCCCATGGAATAGGTGTGAAGAAGAATCGCGTTATTGTTTGCATTCGCGTTGGCGTGACGCAGCCCGTGTATTGTTTGGTTGAAGGGCGAAGAAGGTACAAAACAAAAAGAAATCCCCATTGCTTTTTTGTTCATCATCACCTCCAGCTGTTTAAGCGGATTCTGCCTCGGTCTCTCCTCTGTTGCACAACGCCATAAGAAAGGAAGGAAGGTCCCACACACAAACACACCGGGCAGCTTGTGTTCACCTGTCTTTGAGCATGACATCACTCAAGGGCACTGCGCGGGAGATGCGGGAGGCGGCGGCGCAACTCGCAGAGGCACGCGGGTTGCAGCCGGACGAGCTGCCGTGTCGTCAAGACGGCCTGCTGTTGTTTGCTGTTGCAGCACTCAAAGAGTTGGAAGCAGAGGCCCTGTCTTCTTCGTCAACCTCAGAGGTGGCAGCCGCTGCCAAGAGTGCAAGGCATGCGCTGCGCTCATACCTCCCACGCCCGCAGCAGGAGACAGGGGGCGGCGCAAAGCGAGATCGTGGAGATGCACATGGCGACGACCAGATTCACAACACCAGCAACGAGGATAATGTCGATCTTGGGCAGTACGCCCACACCAGCGTGTTTGATGGCAACGAGAGGAAGCGCGCGAAGTTTGCACGGTTGATGGGTGGCGGGAAAAGCGAGGTGTCGCACCACGACACCTTCGCCGCGGACGCCAACACGCTGAAGCGTATCAATGGTAACCTGGAGGAGCAGTTTAACACTGCGATTACTCGACACGGCAAGAAAGGACTTGGTGCGTAATGCGTACGCGAACAAGAGTGAAGGGGGGTACTGATGGTGGCCGCGGATGGTGGGCGGTTGATGCTGTAGCTGTTGCGGCTTCTCTCTCTGCCAGCGGAGTCGGAGGGGGCCCGGGGGTGCGTGGGAGGAGTTCTCCAAGGGTGTGCCCTTGGATGATTCATCGCCCTCCTCTCCCTTTTGGTGTGTCACCGTTCTGCTTATTTGTTAGCTGCAATGTCTGAAGAAAAATGTAGAAGTGCTTCGTTGCGGTTCGTACTGATAGTCCCGTGTATGCGTGCTGCAGCCCTTTCCCTCTTCTTGCTTCTCTCTGACAGACAATCTAAAAGCAAAAAAAAAAGGATCATGCCAATGACGGTGCTACTTGTGTGCTCCACGTGTTCTGCGTTTTGGTCGTGTAATGCTTCCCTAAGCGTGCTGCAGCATGCATGATGTTTGCGACGCTGTGAGCTCCGTGTTTCCGCTTATATATACATATACGTGTGTGTGGGTGTATGGCTGCACTGTTACGGACGGAGGTAAGGTGTGCCAGCAAGATTGGCAATGAAGCCTCATTAGACCTCCACAGCTCGTGTCGCCGTGGTGGCACGGTGAGTATTGACGTGCCGCACTGGGCTGTGGGCCTGCAGTTGCATCGCTGGAAGGTCTGCTGCAACTTGTTGTTGGTTTGGCTCTGCGGCACAACAAATGGGGATGCTTGCAGCACGCGGGCACGCCCATCTTTTTTTTTT
>NW_008826403.1:0-4366 GCF_000691245.1 Trypanosoma grayi
CATCTCATTAACGGTACCAAAGTTTTCCCGGAGCACCAGGCTGTTCTTGCCGAGTGCGTCCAGCGCGGTAAGAGAGCCGAGCGGCAGTTCATCGCCCGCGTTCTGATTGCCCTTTACCAGCGACGATTTAAAGATTGCGTTTGCAAGCGCTGCGTCCGCGGGAGTTCTCACCGCTATCGTATCAACGCCCTTGCTGTAGCCGCTATGCACGTCAAACAGAATGGACTTCTCAAGACCCTCCGCGGCGTGCTTGGCAAGCAGCTCCAGCACGACACTGACGCTGCGCTGCTGCTCACGCCCACCGTAGCAGATGCCCTCTGGGCGGTGGTACTGCCCAGCACCGATAGCCCGCCAGAACGCATGGAGGCCATTCACCGCGAGCGACTTGACCATTCGGAGGAAGAAGACGTACCGATCAATGAAGTGTGGTGCCTTCGCCGGCATCAGGGCGGCCACAATTTCCTCGTACCCCGTGCTGTTCGGGTCGCGCGCCAAGACGCTCTTCCACTCCTCCCCTGAGAAGTAGTTGCGTCTGAGGTCCACGTTATTTTCATTGTTGGTGCGGTAGTGCGCCATGCCGTAAGGGTTGACGGCGTGCACGAAGAGCACCGACGCACCCTCTGCGCGGCTGCTGTTCCACTCCCGCAGCAGCTTCACTTGCACAGCGCTCCCTGCGTAACCGCCCACTCCATCGGTACCCGTCATATGGACGAGAAGCCTCTTGGACTTTGTCCCGCGCAGGAAGGCGGTATCTATTGTATAATCGATGCCGTCCTCCTGCACAACGACATGCCGCTCCATCTCCGCCTTCGCCTCCTTCGCCGCCTCCACAAACTTTGTTCGCGCCGTGTGGTAGCTTTGAGAGAAGAAAACTTCTGGGCAGCTGCTCGTATCGTTATAGCCCTTCAAGCAGACCATGTTCTCCTGCAATGGAACCAAATCGATAAACAGTAGCCCCACTACTATAGTAGCAAAGACAGTCGTAACTGCGGAGCAATCCAGCATTATAGTATACAGAGCTTTCTTCACAAAACGGATTTTGAACTTTGGAGACCAAGCAGAGAATTTAAATAGAAAAAAAAGGGATCGCATGCTAACACCAAACTGAAGCATTTATCATCCTACAAAACAACAGACACCACTTGCCCTTCAGACTCACCACCAACACAGAAAGAAGAGACACAGATACCCATAGAGTTCTCTTGTCGTCATAACTGCTAACTCTCACGAGTACGACCTTGATGCTCTTGAAACAAACGGCGGAGCGTCCCGTAGCCGCAGCGTTATGTTAGCCCCACGGCACTGCAGGAATTTAGTCTCCTGTAGCACCACCAACTGGATGTGTTCAACCAGATCGAGCAGATAAGGATCCAGAGCGCGAGAGACCTGATGACTATCTTGCAACTTCTCTATCGATCTGAGAACAACCAACAGCAATGGATCAGGGAGGACATCGTGGAGACGCCTCAACGAG
The DNA here is from genome assembly GCF_000691245.1 of Trypanosoma grayi. Lineage (NCBI taxonomy): Eukaryota > Euglenozoa > Kinetoplastea > Trypanosomatida > Trypanosomatidae > Trypanosoma > Trypanosoma grayi. Next base: position 1,475 of record NW_008826403.1, read on the forward strand.
TTGCGAACTGTCTCATACAAGGCTGGCCGTGAGTGCGGCGGGCACTCGTGCAGATTGCGCAAGGCACGGCGAATTTGATGAACCTCATGTAGCACTGTCACTTCGGCATATGTATCCGTCAGAGACGGTTCAGCCGAACACAAGGTCTCAAAAACGAACTCGCCAGCTCTTGAGTTCACAGACTGCATGGCCGCGTGCGCCATAAGTGTGAGTATGACCTGGTGGTCCTTCTGAAACGCCTCCACGGTGTCCCTGCCATCCTGTGACATCACAACAATCACCCCTCCCACTTTTCTCCTCCACTGACGAGACAGAGAAACCCCACCACAACAAAAAAAAAGACACACACACACACACATACATACATACACCAGAAGGAGGAGCGCAGAAGCCAACAAGAGAGCCGAAAAGTCCTCAAATGCAAGTCCACACACATCTTCTTTTAAAATGGCACCTGCCACTGTAGGCATAGAAACAACTCATTTCACATACTTCTTAATGTGGTCTTCGAGAACCTGTAGGCACGCTCTGCCCTTTCAAGAACCGCAAAACCCGCTGAGATGCCACCGTGGCGCGGTGCTCCGTTTTGAATTTTACCAAGGCGCTTTCATCTTCCAGTCCACTCTGGTCTATTTCCAAAGTGAGTGTGACGGCGTAGTCATCCAGCGCTTTCGCGTACTCCTGTAAGCTTTCCAAGGCGGAGCCTCGGCTAAAATACGCATTTGCATTCTCCGGGTCTATTTCAATAAGGCGGGAGAAATCCCCCACGGCGTGGCTGTGGATTCCCAACTTATCGAAACAAATTCCACGGTTATGTAATGCGAAGACGTTATTAGTGTCCACTGCAAGGACCTCAGTGAGGTCCCGAACAGCCGCTTCGTAGTTACCTTCGTGTACGTAACAGAAGCCGCGGTTGATAAATGTTTTAAACCTCGCTGCACGCAATTCCTGTGTTTTCTTGGTATCCTCAAGAGCTCCCTGCGTCGTCATTTCTTCTTGTACAGATAAATTCAAGGAAACGTCATAGTCTCGCAGTGCTTCCGGAAAGCGTTCCATATTTTGATACACACAGCCCCTGTTTTGATAAAATAGAGCGTTACCTGGAGAAAGCGCAATGGCTTGGGTCAAATCTCGCAAGGCAGCATCATACTTGCCGAGTTGATCATAGACAAGACCTCGAGCATTATAGGTGAAAGAATTTTTACCATCCAACTGAATGGCTTGTGTATAGTCCTTGAGAGCGTCATCTAGGGAACCCAGTTTTTCAAGCGCAGCACCTCTGTTGTGATAAGCGTTGGGATTATTCTCTTGAATAGCGATGGCGTGTGTGTAATCTTCAAAAGCCCTGGTAATGTCCCCAACCTTGTCATAGCAAAAAGCGCGGTTGTAGTACGCTTTAAAATGCTTTGGGTCCAGGGATATTGCCGTAGTATAGTCCTTGACGGCCTCACGGTAGTTACCTAGTTTTCGCTGACTGAACCCGCGGTTGTGGTAGAAGTCGGCATTGCTTCCATCGAGCGCGATGGCCTTGTCAAACATGGCGATGGCCTCTTCGTAGTGGTCGCCACGGCGGTCGTGCGATATGCCGAGGTTGTAGTATGTGTACGCGTACCCCGGCTCCAGCTGCATGGCGGCTTCATAGTCCCGGATAGCCGCATTGTAATCCCCAATCTTGTCGTGGCAGAACCCTCGGTTAAAGAGCGCTTTGAAGTTCCTCGGGTCAAGCTGAATAGATGCGGTGTACTCCTTGATAGCGTGCACCAAGTCACCCTGCTTCCGGTACGTCAGCCCGCGCTGATGATGGAGTTCCGCCGCTTCCCTGTTGTGAAGCAAAGACGTAGCTTGCTGTTTCCTCTCTTCTTCCCCCTCTTCTTCTTCTTCAGGACCACGTATAAGCGTGTCAGTGAGGTTTTCCAGACTCGACACATTGTCGTGAATAGACGACTTTTCTGCGCGAATACTGACTGAGGCTTCGAGTGCTGGCCGCCCGTTGCTGGCATGCCCAGTATTGTCGTCGGCACACTGTGAAAGAGAGGCCGCCACACACAGAGGCGTAGATCCTTTTGATGGCGCGAAGACGCTCTGCTTCTGTCGCGAAGACGCCAATCGACGACGAGCATTTCGTTGCATAAGATATTTCCTCCGTCCCTCATCGTGTTGCAACGCCCTCTCATAGTCCAGTATGGCCGCGGTGAAGTTTCCTTTTCTGTTATGGCACGCTGCACGCTCGTAGGCGGAGCGTTCGTGGACCGGGTCAATATCAAGGGCCGCGGTGAAGTCTGCGATGGCCTCGTCGATACACGACAACCTCGCGTGACAAACGCCACGTGAGAACAAAACGTAAACAAGCTCATCCAAGGCGCCCCGCCCCTGCATGAAGTCAATAAGGACAGAGAGATCAATGAGGGCGGCGCTGTGGCCTCCCAAGCGCATTAACGCCTTTGCGCGTTGCAGCAAGGCCTCCATGTCTTTGGGGTCTTCTTCAACCCGGTGATTCGCATCGCCAAGAGCCTCCTCCGCCGAGCACAGGGGACGATGGCGCAAGTGACGGTGGCTGTGCAATCTGGCCTGCGGAACATCACTCCTTCTCGGCAGGAGCATGCCACCCCTTCTCCGCAGCAGCAGGCGAAAGACAACGCACTAGCAATGACCCAGAAACTGCATGGATGCAGCGGCAGTGTGCATGAATAATATATGAAGGGTTGAAAGACAAAAAAAAAGGGAGGAGTTGTGCCAAATAAGAAAGACGAAGAAAGTGCAGAAGGAGAAACTGGACCGACGATACCAGTAAAAAATCATTCTCTCCATGCAATTCACCCCGATAAAACTCCACCTTTCACCTCCTGCAGTAATGGCTCGATATCGTGCAGGAGGCGGGCCGCGAAGAGCAGG
>NW_008826403.1:4528-7961 GCF_000691245.1 Trypanosoma grayi
ACGGAAATTCTTCTTCCTGCCACGCGGCCGCTACACGTGTAAGCTCGAGCAGGAACACGCGGCACTCCTCTAATGTGTAGAGCCGGCTGTCGTCGAGGCGACAGAGGATATCCTTGCGCAGCACACTCATGTCGAAGTTGGTGATACGACCATTGGCGTCCAACTGCCAGCGGACGCACGGCTCGGAGCCTGTGGACCGTTTAGTGGCTGCTGCCGTTGCTGCTGTAGAAGGCCGCTGCTGTCGCCCCAAACGCGACGACGCCCGCGACTGCACAGTGCTCATAAAACTCATCAGCGCACTACGAGGGATGCCAACAGCCGCGCAGCTGGTCCGTACCCACTACTCAAGCAACTAATCAGTCAAGACGAAGAAGAAAACAGGAACAGTTAAGCAAAGATAGTGAGGGTACACAGAAAAAAAAAAAAAAGAGGAGTGCCACACACCTCAGCCGATCCATGTGTCAGAAGTGTACGCGATTAGCTTCTGTGGTTTCATGCNAAAAAAAAAAAAGAGGAGTGCCACACACCTCAGCCGATCCATGTGTCAGAAGTGTACGCGATTAGCTTCTGTGGTTTCATGCCCTATCCTCCATACAACACGGAACACCACGAGTGTTGCCATTACGCTGCTCACAAGGACAGGCAAACAAAGACACCGCCATGCAGGGGCATCTACAACAGAATCCATTCTTATCGCAGGGGTGTGTTGAGGCTTTGGCTTGCCAGTTGGATCGTCTTTGATGTCTCCGCTTGCCGACCGGCAACAGTGTCCACCACGCTACGGTCCGTCGTGATGCCGCTTGTGTGATGCACCGACACAACGCTGCCACCACGGACAAACAGCACCGTGTCGTAGCATTCTGTCTTTGAGCTCCCTGGACGCCGCTTTAACGGTCTAACGCGTTCCACATCGGTCAGGATCAAGTTCGATGCTGGACCAAGCGAGACGAGGCGGCCGATAAGTGTTGAGCCGTCGTCGAGCTCCACGTTTACGCGGTAGCCGAGGAATGAGAGGAGGTCTCGCCGTTCCGACTTTGTTGACATTGGCGCTGACCACCACAGCCACCGCTACCTTTTCTGTCACGCAAGAGAGAGAGAGATTAGAGCAGAGCAAAACCGAAGAACAAAAGAAAAAGAGAATGATATCCACCTCTTGAGGCTCAAACGTACCTGAACCACCGGAGGAAATGAAACAGAAAGAGGAGATACACGTACCGACTCTGAAGAAGAGCGGGGAGTGAAGAATCAAAAGCATTTTCACAAGGATGGGCTTCTGACTTGCAGAAAACGATGTTCAGCCACACATCCTTTGCTTCGCTCATCTTCTTCCTCTCATCCTTTCAGTCGCTTGGTGGAGGGCTAACCCTTTTAAAGCCTTGGCGCACGTGGGTGATGCGTGCGGGTGTAGTAACCAAAGCCCCGAAAAGCGAATGGAGGACAAATGAAGTGGACGCGATCGTTGAGTGGGGAAAGAAACGAATTATTTTCTCCCACTTTATTTTCGGACCTTCCTCCTCCCCTCCCCTCTCCTCTCCCCACTGCCAGCATGATTTACTCGTTGAGTCCAATAAAAACGCGTCTGCATCTGCACACCTCTTTCTCTTTTTCTCTCTCTCTCTCTCTCTCACTCCGAATGTGCATGTGTCTGTGTGTGTCTGCACCGAAAAACGTCAGTCCATCTTGTAGTCGTCGCGCTTGCGGCGCTTCTTGTCCACGAGGAAGGCCTCGCCGCTCTCCATTGCAATGTCCTCCTTGCGCTTCGGCGGGGCAGGCGGGAAGATAGACCTCTCCTTGTTGGCCTGCTTCTTGAGTGAGGCCTTCATTTGTTCCTTCTTGGCCTTCCGGACCGCCTTCACCTTTTCTTTCTTCTGGACACTCTTCTTGTAGACGGGGATGAAGCGACTCCAATCCTCGTGCTTCAGGTCCTCGCGCTTTGCCAACTCCCTCTTGATGAGCAGCTGCTTCAGTCCGTAGATGGGGTGGATGTTGTTCATGCAGTCATTGACGATCTTTCGTACCTGCTGGCATCCCTTCACAGGTCCCATCACTGCGACTGTTTTTCCCTGAACGAGGACATAGCAGCCGGTGAGAATCTCCAGTGCCTTGAGTGTCTGCGCCTTTGGGCCGACGAGGCGATCGCGCCGCTTAATGAAACGTCTCGTGCTGTTGCCCTTCATAGAGATGGGGATGATGTCGCACGTGATTTCCGTCTGGAAGATCTTCTGCGCCTGTGCAAGTGGGACATTCCGCGCAAGCAGTCGGATGAAGTCGCGCGCCTTCACCACGGCGTACGGGTCCCACGTCCGCCGCGTTGTCGCGACCGTCATGGAGCCCTCGACGAGGTCCAGCCGGCCGGCCAGCTGGTGTTGCGCCAGCAGCGCCTCTACGGCCGGCCAGACGCTGCGGATGTAGCGCTCGAGGTAGCTGGGGAACTGCGTTGCAAACGTCGTCTCGTCCACGCAGCACGCGCCGCCTGGCACGTCGTCCTGTACCAGCTCGGGCACACAATACTTGGAGGAAGATGACGCCATCAGAAACAGCAATCGCTTCGCTAGCGCACGCATAAGGAAAGACCAACACATAATCCAAAGAAACGAGGAACAAGCAACAGTACCAGCTTTATTTTTTTAATTATTTTTAAATCAACTTTGCACCACAAACCAAAACTCACAACAACAACAACAACGGATTACGCTACAAGGGGTTGCCCTGCGGAATATGTCTCATTTTTAACACATCCTCTAGAAGCAAATCCTTCCGCCTCCCTAACACCGCTAGGAAGAAGCCACAACGAAGGGACATGACGCACACAGAAGCATCTGCAAAAACACAAGAGCCATTCCAACTGTAATCGCCGTCATATCAGTATTCGTCATCATCGTCACCATAAGACGCAGCAAGCGAATTAGAACAAACCTTTTCACACCCTTCACGTAACCCTCCAAGCCAAAACTACATTTCCTGGCGCGGCTTGGGTTGCATAACTTGTAGGTACTCATTTACCGCAATCGGCATAGGCCCAGAGACCCGACCATGCATCTCACGGGATGGAATCATCGTGGGGACTTCAGGAAAGTTGGTGTTGTGATCAACTTCAACCGCCATGACGTTATGAGTAGAATCGTTTGACCAATCAATCACCTCACTATCTTTGTAGAGCTTGAGAGTATCACTCTTCAATGAGGCGAGGTTAGGCACAAAGCTGATTGGCTGAGAATTCCGATTCGTCATGGTCAGAAATGTCCGGAGAGCCTCACCCCATGTCGCTCCTTTAGGAAGAGCAATGTACACGATCTGGTTCCCGCTATTGACAATAACGGTGTATGGATACGATGAATGAATGTTTGTCTCCTGCGGATTCATCGTTTCGACTCGCTCGTTGTCCAATCTTCTTCGATCAATTTTCCTTTCTGGCACAAGGCGGGGGGGGGGG
>NW_008826404.1:0-627 GCF_000691245.1 Trypanosoma grayi
TATATGTGTGTGTGTGTGCGTGTGCGGCACCTCACTCCCCCTTGTGCCTGTGAAGACACGCACGGCGGCGGCGGCGGCGAGGGGCGTCCCGTCGGCACCGCGGCGTCTGGAATGAGAAATCACGAAGGCAGCGGGGCCGTGGAGAACGGCAACAAAAGTACAACGACGGCAAACGGAGGGGGAGTCGAATGATGACGGCGTCTTTCACTGGAGAAAAGCAAAAACAAAAAAAAATCAATGAAAGGAGGAAGATAAATATATGAAACGAACGCGCCCCCCGCACGATTGGGGGCGCGGCGGACAAAACGACGACAACATCAAGAAGAAGAAAGGAAGTAAACAAATAAATGATGCGACTACAAGCACCGATGATGCCAGCGCAAAGAAGAGAAAAATCAAACAAAAAGAAACAACAATAACAGCAGAAGAACACCAGCTCAACTAGACCAGAAGTGAATGCCAACGAGCAGCGAGTGTGTGCTCGTCCCCCCGTTGCTTCTCTTTGATCGCCAAGCGCAGTTCATTGCGACTCGATTAAATCAGAGTGCAAATGTAGCTTCATTTTCATCGTCATTTGATGTACTTCTCTTGCGGCTCCTTCTAAATGTGTGTGTGTGTGTGTGTGTG
>NW_008826404.1:637-7952 GCF_000691245.1 Trypanosoma grayi
CCCCTCCCTCTTCTGTTTTTTCATCCCCCCTCACCGCTACCCCCCCTGCCACGGCAGCCACTGGTATTGCTCCTACTGCCACTGCTGCCTGGCGGTGGGTTGTGTATTTTCTACGTCCTTACCTTCCCCGGCGGTGCCCGGCGGCCTGTGCGTGTTGCTCCACCCCTCCTCGGTGAGGGAGCCGTCTTGTACCCCCCAACGGCATGTATGTATATGTACGTTTGTGTGTATGTATGTGGCATATGTGCGGGGTGGGAGGCACGACGGTTTTCTTGGAAACGAAACAGAAAGAAGAAACAAACAGAGTTGGAAAAACACACAGACGTCGGCATCGCCTATGCAGCGCGGCGAACTTCAAAGCATTAGTGATATGGTGAGGACAACGGCAGGCGTAGAAGGTGCGCTGCCTCCAGGTACTCCTCACCATTTGCCTCGCTTGGATTTCTTTAGGTTTGCATCGAATGCCCTTTGTTGCTTTGTTTTCATTGTATGGGTGTGCCTGTGTGGGCGTGTGTATGTGTATGTACTTGTCTGCATTCTTCCCCCCTCTACCAATGGTGTGGAAGGTTTATTATTGTGAGCTTCTGCCGTTGTTCCCCTTCCCGGTCCCGCATCTGTACACACACACGCACACACGTAGACTCGATGTGTATCAATACCTGCACGTGTGTACACATACATATATATGTATATGTATATGTATGCGTCTTACCACTATTATTATTATTATTATTATTATTATTTGCTATGCATATATATATATATATATATATATCTCGGTGTGTGTGTGTGTGTGTGTGTGTGTGTGTGTGTGTGCAGCGACGGGGGAGGCAACGGAACGGCAGCTTTCTCTAGTCAGTATTATTCTCATTATTCATACTGTGATGATATTTCCACTGCTGTATTCGTCCCCGCCCAGCAGCAGTGTGCGTGCGTTTATGTGTGCGTCGCCTCCACTTTGTTTGCTTTGGTACACATGTCGAGGCCCTTGTGCGCCGCCCTCCGCGTCAGTCTCCCCATCACCCATCCGACACAATAATCTGTGAATGAGAAAGGAATCGAAAAGGGACAAAAAAAGGGTACGAGCCCCACTCCTTTGGGCATCACGCCTACACTGCCCACTTCTGAAGTGTGAACGCCATCACGCACATGTGTCTGTGTGTGTGTTGATGCCCACCTCTCTCTCTCTCTCTCTATATATATATATATATATAATATCTTTCTTTCCTTCCTTCTTCTGCGCGCTGTGCGGCACACACGCACGGCCAAAATGGGGGAAAAAAAACAAAGGTTTAGTGTTCTGGGGGTAAGAGCGGGGGCAGCGTGGTGTGCTTGTGTGTGCGTCTGGGTAGGTGCGGCAACGAGGCAACAGCGATAAAGAAAGCAACAAGAAAAAAAAGATAAAAAGACAGTACGACGAGGGGATATAGTCGACTGCGCAGCAATGTCGTCTAGACTGGATTTCTACCTCCCACCGCCAGACGACCGCGCGTACCGCTGGGGGAAGATCCAGCGGATGCGGGATCAAATCACTATGTGGCGACCGCACGCAAAGCGCCACGCAGAGCTGTCGGCTAGGGATGGCGCTGGTGGTTCCGCTGCTGCTGCTGCTACTACTACTGCTGTGGAACTGCCTCGCTGGAGGAAGGCGGCCGTATCGCCCAGCCGGCGCTGTTTATCACGGCACGAGAAGCTGTTTCTGCAGTCGCTGGTGACGGAGAGCTGGCAGCAGCAGCAGCAGCAGCGGAGGGGGCGCACCGCCCCTGCTGGGCGCATCACACTCCCGTGTGCCTCCAAGGACACCAAAACCAAACCCTCAACAGCTACTATCACCGGCGTGACTGAGGTACCGTACTTTCACGATCGCACTATATTCTGCCTACCAAATGAAGGGCGCGATGCTCTCGTGACTGACGACAGCAGCGGTGATCAGGCTGAGCAGGGCGTGCGGGTCTGCTACGGCGTCACATCGAACACAGCAGAGTTGCAGAGTCGCTCTGCGGCGCTCAGCTGTGGTGGCACGACCTGCACTGCGAAGAGTAACGCTAGCAGCCAAGCCGTGCCACCTCTTAATCACACAGCGCCGGTGCCACCATCGGAGGCGGCAACGAAGCAAGACCACATGATAGATGCGTCATTTGCTGTCAAAACTCAAAGTGTCGAGCTGGCGATGTCGGTTCACGCCGAGCGCGTGCGCCGTCGTTCTTCGGTGCGGCGACCCCGCAGCGACAGTGTACGCCGCCGCACATTCAGCCGCACGGCGGAGGTGCCCATTGATTGGGGGGAGTTCGGCCGCCTCTCGGCGGCTGGCGGCGGCGGCAGTGGTTGTGGCGGCAGTGGTAGCAGCAGCAACGTCACATCGATGTATTCTGTTCCACAGCCGCCTGGGCACTGTGGTGCTGCCGATGGTGCCCCCGCCGCCACAGATGGGATGCGAGGTCAAAACACCATGCTCGGGGGCAAAGGGCCGATGCGGCTCTACGCAATTCGTATGAAGCGCTACGTGTCCAACTCTGAAGGCTCCACGGAGAAGGCGGCGGGCGTACCGCGCATTGGTGTGCCGGTGGAGCTCCCGGCGTCGTGGTCACACCATTGAGGGGAGGGGATACGATGTATTGTAGGACAATGCGAGGGTGACATAAGAGAGGGAACCAAAAAGTATTCACCATGTACATATCGGGGTAGCGTAGCTTACGCCTGCTCCAGTCCCCCTGATTACCGGACATTTTGGTTACCACAGCCCTCTCGAGGGAAGCGTTTGTTTTTGAATGGACCTGCTTTTGTATTGCTGACCGTTTCTTTTTGTTTGTGCTTGTTCCCTGTGTTACCATAATGGAACTATAGTAGAGGATACTCTGCGTTTATGGGTCTTGGAAGGTGTTTTCTTTCTCCCGACGTTTTTACTGACCTTTCCTCTTCTTGATCTCCCTGTGTTGTTGCTGCTGCTGCTGCAGGTTGTGAGAAGGCTCAGTATACCACTGATATTGTCGTGGCTGGTACAGTTACACACATACACACACACACACAGAGAGAGAGAAATGCTGTCTTTGTTTCTCTTGTTGAGCGGAACACAGTGTGGAACGTTGAGCATAAAGAAAAAAAAAGATGATGGGATGTTCATTTTTGCTTACAGCTCTTGCCTTCCTCAGGGATGGCGGTGCCAATTCTCTACTCCCTTTATCATCACCCCTCCCCCTTTTTTCTTTGTTGATTGTGGACCATTAGGTCCTCTCTGCACTGTGTGGTGTTGCACCGCATTTAACCAGCGCCCCACACTTTTTTTCTTTTTCCTTTTTTTTGTTGGCTCACCGCCCCCCTCATGCATTCTGAGAAGGTACTGAGTGGTGGTGGCTGCTACGTGGAGACGCGACTCTAGGGAACTAATGACGCGGCGGTGCTTCATGGTGTACCCGCTGCCCTCTGTTGCGGACGAGTCATTTCTTCAACTCCTCTTTGACGGTGGCGTCCGTCGCAGCGCCTTTGCGGGGTTTGGCAAGCGCCGCTTTGCGCTGGTGGAGCTGCAGGGCGACACGCAAGCGGAGGCCGTGTGGCGCGCCATTGGGCCCGCGTTGCCAAACAGTGTTGCTACTACTGCTGCAGCTGCTGAGACCCACGGCGGTGGCAGTGTGAACCTTGATGAGGACTGCACACTTGCAGAGTTGTTTGCGGCTCATAACGCCGCCACCATTGCTGCTGCTGCTGCTCCGAATGTTGACGGTGCCGCCGGACAAAGCTGTATGTCGTTCTTTGGACGGCTGCGGTTCCGAGGCACTCCGCTGCAGGTCGTGCCGAGCCCCGTCACCATTGAGGAGCTCTACAGCTGCGGCGGCCAGGTGCCGCAGCCCCGCCCAACTGCGGCAGGCGACCAGGAGGGGCCCCGGGACAAAAGGTCGCACGCACAGAAGCGGCTGCGCCCGTCCGGTGCGGAGGACGCCGCTGGGCACGCGGCACAGACGGTGGAGCGGGAGCCAAAGCGGAGTGCGGCGGCGGCCTCTTCGCGGGACGCATGCCGTCGGTGTGGTTCGACGACGCACTTCACGCGACAGTGTACTGCCGATCCCTCCAGCGAAGAGTCAACATCGGCAGCACCAGCAATTGCTGTGGAATCGGCAGCTGCAACCGATAGTTGCGTGGCGGTGGATACTGCGACGGAGGGTACGTCACGGCTCCAACAGTCACACCGACGTGGCGCGAAGAATGAGTTCCCGCAGAACTGCTGCCAGAAGTGCGGCTCCTCGGCGCACTTCACTCGGCACTGTGACGGCGGGAACGCGGCGGATGAAGCGCCGAGGCCGCAGGAGTTGCCTGTGCCCGTCAGTGTGGCGGATCACGGCGAAAGAAGCAAACCGCTGGCCTTGCAGCAGGAGCACTCCAAGCCGCAACCGAAACAACAACAGCAACAGCAACAGCGACAACAACATCATCAGCTACAGCAGGATCGGCCGCAGCGACCCGCTGTAGTGCGCACATCGAAGGACCAGTGCAAGCACTGCGGCTCGGACCTCCACTTGTCACGCCATTGCCCCTCGAAGTGAATGCGTTGGGTGGGTGGGGGGCGGAAAGAAGTCTGTTTAAGGCGGTTAACTCGAGTTGAAGGAAGAAGAACAACAACAACACCAACACCAAGAAGACGAAGGATGAGTGAAAGATGCATTCGCTCATTAGTGCATGCGTAGAAGTTGCAATATTTTCGAGTTTCTTGGTATGTCATCGTCGTTGCGCTCCTTATTTTCTTCTTCTATTTTTGCTGCAGCGTTGAGGGCGATAAAGTCGCGGCTTGCTGGATGGCGGATCCGCGCGACGTGAGTTTGTCCGTCGTCGAGGCACTCCGCCGCCTGCCGCAGCCGCTCCTGTTTGCGCACCCAGCGTACGCCGTCGCCGCTATCCCATGCGGGGACGCGGCCCCCCACAGGCATGCGAATGATTCACGGCAAACGAAAAGAACTGTTCCAGCAGTGGGGGCATGCCCCATGAAGGCGCCGCCTTTCTCTTCTAGGCAGAAGGAGGCTGCTGTTGCGGTGAAGCCGATGGCGCGGCAGTTATTTGACCACGTGCGGCGTCAGTGGGCGGAAGGCAACGGAGAGTTGTCGCCGCAATCGTCTAACAAGCGTCGCCGCTGCCGCGCAAAGGGAGCGCGTGTCCTCATCACATCAACGGTGACACTGCCCTCTACTGTGCCTCTTGTTACGGAACTGATGAGTCTCTTCTTGCACCACCGCCTACCCTGCATTGATCGTGGGGAGAAGCAGCAGCAGCAACACGATGTAGATTCCCTTGTGCGCTATCTGCAGGATGCGCTGGGCTTCCTGCTCTGCTGGTCCCACCCTGCAATGTGCTTCACTGTTACGGCGAAGGTGACGGAACCGCGGTTGTCGGTCGCCGCGGACGTTCTGCACAGCTCCCCGCTGCTTGTGCGGCCGTGGACAGATAACTCGGTGCTGCTCGCGATGGCGTGCGCGCCCGAGTGGAGTCTGCAAGAGTTGAGTGGGAGCCGTCGCATCGCTGCATGGGTGCACCGGTACGTCACAGCCACGAGGCTTGCTGAGCACGTCGCCACCACGCGACTGCAGCGGTGGCAGTGGTTGGAGGGCCGCCTGCGCGCCTTGATGTCGCCAGCCGATGTGGCAGTATTTGTGAGGACGTTGTGTGCGCTTCTGCTCGCGCTAGAGGTGGAGCTCGTGGCAGGCCTCGGCAACGGGGACGGCCTCGTTAAGCCGCGTGACGAGTGCCGCGATCGCGAGGGGCTGCTGCTGCTGCTGGGCATCCTTGGCGAGCGAGGCAGTCACAGTGCGGGTGCTGGCACTGAAAGGAAAAGGAAGAAGAAGAACGCGCTTCACGCACATCACTACGCCGACTATGACGGTGCTGACTATGATGATCTGCAGGAGTTTGATGCGCGCATCGCGGCGACAATTACGGATAGATCTGTTGCGGACTTCCTCAGCGAACAACCAACCTGCGTTGAGTTCGTTGCACCCCCGGGGAGTGGCAGCAGCGCCACCAGGAGTCAGAGCTCTCATACGCAGGTGCGCCGACTATGCGGCGTGGCGGACGAATTGTACCATTTTCTCTCCGAGTGGATCCGCCTCACCACCAACGCGGCGCTCAGCCAGCTGGCTGCGCAGTTTGCTCCTGCATACAGCAGCAGCAGCACCAGCAAGTTGTTGCCGAGGTTCACCGTTCTTGTGGGTAGGGCTGTGCAATCGTCAGGCGGTGCCACCGCACGTGCCCTCCCGCTGTCTTTTCTGCCTGTTAATCTTCTGAGCGACCTCCTGCTTGAAGCGCAGCTGCGCCAAGCAGTACGCAACGACGACGTGGCACCGCTCTTTTGTGACGCCGCAAACGCCACCGCCGCCAGAAGCTCCATCAGTGGCGGTGACGGTGGGGCGCGACGCATGAGTGGGACGCGGTGTCTCTTTGAAATTCCTCTCTGGTCCGACGACGAAGATGATGATGGAAATGATATTGTGGCGCAGTCCTCGTGGTTCACTGACCTGATGGTCAACGGAGCCGTTCGCTGCCTCGACGACAGCCCAGCGCGCTGGCAGAAACGTGCGCTCACGCAGGTGCGGAAAGTTCTCGACGCGTCGAGGGCGTCACGACAGCGCAGTGAGTTTTCTTTCCTACGCGTCGCCTTGGGCGGCGCGAATGAGCCTCTGTTGCTGTTGCTGCGTCACGCCCAGTGTGAGGTGCGGTACGCGTTGTCGCCGTGGCATGTGTTCCCGTCGTTGCCAAGCGACATCTCGGAGCGACGACATGAAGAGGGTCTGCTGCAGCTGCGGGGGTGCCTCGACCCAAGGCTGCTCCAGCAGAAAGGGCTGGTCGATGGATCTCCCATCTGGACTACGCTGGAGGCGGAGTACATCGACCAGCTGCAGCGGCGATACAGACGGCTTTTCTGGCGGGCACGTGTCGCGTTGGAGTGTGACGTGGAAGACACGATGGTTGGGCTTCATCTTGTCGCCGCACCCGTGCATCTGCAGCTGCCGAGTGCGGCTGAAGTAAAGAGGATGCAGTTGGGTGTGGAGGCCTCTCTCTCCTCACGCCTGCTGTTGCGCTCAGCGGAGGATGATCGGCTCCATGTAAAGCTTCCGTTTTCTCTCTTCTGTGCGCGTTACGGGCCTCTTGTCGCGGGCGCGAAAGACCACAAGCACGCATGTCGGCAAGACCGCGCGTACGTTGAGGGTGTCTGTGCAGCGCTGCGGCTACCGGCTGCAGGTGTTCGTCTTCTTGATGATGAGATTGGGCTGACAATGGAGGGTCTGGGGCACCTGGCGCAGCTGGTGACGCGGCAAGAAACGCAGCAGCAGCAGCA
>NW_008826405.1:0-269 GCF_000691245.1 Trypanosoma grayi
CAAAGCCTTGAGATGGCTGTGGATGCCCATAACAACGAGCTGAATAGAAGCAAAGCTCAAGAAGAGGCTGAGGCTAGGCGTAAGGTTGAGGAGGAGGCTGAGGCTGAACGTAGGACTGAGGAAGAGGCCGAGGCTAAACGTAGGGCGGAGGAGGAGGCTGAGGCTGAACGTAGGACTGAGGAAGAGTCCGAAGCTAAACGCAGGGCTGAGGAGGAGGCTGAGGCTAGGCGTAGGGCTGAGGAGGAGGCCGAGGCTAAACGAAGGGCTGA
>NW_008826405.1:329-5514 GCF_000691245.1 Trypanosoma grayi
ATATCCCAAAGCCTTGAGATGGCTGTGGATGCCCATAACAACGAGCTGAATAGAAGCAAAGCTCAAGAAGAGGCTGAGGCTAGGCGTAAGGTTGAGGAGGAGGCTGAGGCTGAACGTAGGACTGAGGAAGAGGCCGAAGCGAAGCGTAAGGCTGAAGAGGAGTCCGAGGCCAAACGTCGGGCTGAGGAGGAGGCCGAGGCTAAACGTAGGGCTGAGGAGGAGGCTGAGGCTGAACGTAGGACTGAGGAAGAGTCCGAAGCTAAACGCAGGGCTGAGGAGGAGGCTGAGGCTAGGCGTAGGGCTGAGGAGGAGGCCGAGGCTAAACGAAGGGCTGAAGAAGCTGAGGCTGTCCGAAAAGCCGAAGAGCTTGCTTCCAGGGTTCTTGAGTGTAGAAGAGCGAAGGAATCTTCCAGTGCTGCGTTGAATAGTTTTACCGATCTCCTGATATCCCAAAGCCTTGAGATGGCTGTGGATGCTTACAACGACGAGCTGAATAGAAGGAAAGCTGAAGAGGTTGAAGCAGTTCAAAAGGGATGTGGGAATGATGAAGCTAAAGGTCGGGCAGGTGGTGTTTCTGTGGAGGCTGTGGTGAAGGAGGTTGCGTCAGGGTGCCTGACTGATTCTTATGCATTAGCGGCGGAGTACAGGAGGAATGAGGGTTATGGGGGTGTAAGCTTGGAAGAGTGTGATAAGGAAGGTCTCGTTGTGACGGAGGGGGTGATGTGTGAAGCTCTGGATCAGCAGACTGGTGGTGCAGAATCTCCTGTGTCTCAGGTCTTGGAGGGGTCCTTATTAAGCAGTCGTTTTGCCGGTGTTACTGAGAGCGGAGGTGTTAAGAATGAACCGTCAGTCAGTGTCGCGGCAGCTGAATGCTGTGAGTCATTAGAGATGACTGGAGGTAAGAGTGTTGCGACTGCGGCACTGACACAGAGTCAGAGTACACATATGAGCATATTCATTCTGGGTGATGCGCTGGTAGATGAGTTTGTGCGTGCTGCAGCTACGGAAGTAGCGTTGCGAGAGGCTGCAGTGCCTGTCTCAGGCGGTGGCGTTGGTGCACTGAGCGCTGCTCCAAGTGTGGCTAATGGCGCTCTGTCAGCTGCCAATGTTTCTGCAACTTGGCCTTCCACGCAACCGGGGGTCGGAACAGTTTCCCCTCCTCAGCCGGCTGTATCCACGGACACACCGCTATGTGTGGCTCCTGTAGCCAGCAAGGGGTCCGGCAGCAGCGGCGCCGTGACGGATTCCGTGACGACGTACGCAGTCGAGCGTGCTGGAGTCGCGGTTGCGGCGCTGGGCGAGACAAGTGCACTCTCATACGCGACGGTGGAGGCGGCATTGCGGCGCGGCATTTTAGAGGCCGCCGCAAATGCTGCACTGCCAGGCGAACTCACAGAGGAGCAAGTTGCGGGGCTGCGCGCGCTCGCTGAGCGCATTGCCTCCGACTACATTGACTTTGCGTCAAAGCGGAAGTTGAACACTTTGGATGAGTGCCTATGGCACACAGATGCGTTCTTATCACCGGATCAAGTTGCTTCACACGCCATCGACGTTGTGTCGCCTTGCCGTTCCTTTGAGGGCCTGCAGCGCAGTGACGTGAGTTTCTTGACGCACTACTACGTGGAGTTGGCGCGTAAAGGCGGCACTGTTATGGATGATGTGCACACGGAGGCACGACTGCGTGAGAACCTGTTTGAGCGGTGGAGCAATGATATCGTTACCGCCACCTCACTGCAGACCAGGAAGAGAAACAGCAACAGCAACAAGGGAAATGACAGTGGCAGCGTTCTCTCAATTGACCGCCGCCGTGCGGGGATGACGCAGTTGGTGCTCGGTCATGCGTTGGACAATTTGCTGGAAGACGTGGTCGCGGACACCGCCAAGTGGATCGCGTCCCTCGCAACCGTGTAGGGCGGGCGCAAGAGGAGGGCAGAGGGCCACAATGATGAGAGCTGCGGTCGTCATCACATGAATGTTTGTGGAATTGCTGCTTTTTTTTTGTCTTTTTGTTTGTTTGTTTGTGGGGTGGGGTGCATTCCTCTCTCTTATTCCTGTACGCATTCGAGATTTGTGATCCTATTCCGTTGTTGTTTGCTCCCATCACCGACAGTGAGTTGCTGATGGAGATGGCCAGAGGGCGTGTGTGTTTTTTTTTTTCCTTTATGATGATTTCCTTTGTGGACGGGTATGCCCCAGGGAAAAAGAACGGTACTGGCAGCCGTTTCAACAATTCTGCGCCAATACCACACGCAGAGACCCAGACAATGTGTCGCTGATAGGAGTTTCACTTGTTTCGTTTTTCTCTTGGTTGGCTTCTCGCCGTCGTTTGCGGGGTAGTGAAGGGATGGATCCGTTCGCGTTTGTCGTGCAGGGCATCGATAAGCGTGTGCGCGTGTACACCGTGAGCAACGAGGCGGTGAGCGGCACGCTGTTGGCGGTGGATGATCACTGCAACGTAATGCTGCGCGACTGGGGCACCGTGGGCGAGGACGGCGTGGAAACGACGCGGCCTGTGACGTCTTCGTCGTCGCTGCCGGCCCCCATTCGTTTCATCCGCGGGGCGCAGATCAAAACCATCGTGCTCGCGCAGTAGAGAGGCGGCAACGTGGGTCGCTGTTGGGAAGGGGTGATTGTGGGGGACGCAGTCGATTAAATGGCATGAGGGAGGAGCGAAATGAGGGATGTGCGTGTGTGCGGGAGAAGTGCCCAGGGCTGCGGCATCGAATGTCCGCGAGTGCTGTTTAATCAAAAACAAAACTAAAACAACTAAAAGGGTGTTTTGATTGTGTGTCTTTGTGAAGGATGTCATGTTGCCACTATGTACTCTCCTTTCCCTGCTTCTTGTTGCCCGCTCTCCGTGTCTGTATCTATTGCTGGAGGGAGCAACACGAACGTAGCACACAAGGGACGATTCCGCACAAGATGAATCCTGCGGGAGAGGTGATGTACGACACATCGGCACTGCCGCCGCGGCGCAGTATGACGCAGTCGCACTACACCGCCGCGGAGGTGCAGGAGCGATACGCCCGGCAGGAGAAGGTGGGTGAGGGGTCGTACGGCGTCGTGTACAAGTGCCTTGACAAGCAGACTGGGCAGATTGTCGCGATGAAGCGCATCTCACTGAAGCTGAAGGACGAGGGTGTGCCAGCTACGGCGGTGCGGGAGGTGTCGCTGCTGCGGGAGCTGAACCACCCGTACGTGGTGCGCCTCCTCGACGTCTCGCTGCAAGAGTCGAAGCTGCTGCTCATCTTTGAGTACATGGAGAAGGACCTGCAGGGATTGCTCAAGCAGCGCACGACACCGTTGATAGGCGGAAAGCTGCAGCGCATCATGTTCCAGCTGTTGTTGGGGCTGCACGCCTGCCACAGTCGTCGCTTCGTGCACCGCGACATCAAGCCTAGCAACATTCTTATCAATCGTGACGAGACCGTCGTGAAGCTGGCGGACTTCGGATTGGGACGAGCGTTCCGCGTGCCGCTGCAGACGTACACAACCGAGGTGATGACGCTGTGGTACCGCGCGCCGGAGGTGCTGCTCGGTGACAACCACTACCTTCCCGCCGTTGACATTTGGTCGATGGGCTGCGTCATGGCGGAGCTCGCCAAAGGGTCACCGCTCTTCGCCGGTGATACCTCCATCAGTCAGCTGTTCGCCATCTTCCAAATCCTTGGCACCCCATCAGAGGCGACGTGGCGTGGCGTCTCATCGCTGCCGCACCACAACGTGGACTTCCCGCAGTGGCGCCCAACGCCCCTCAGCGACGTGATTCCGACACTCGATCCTGCTGGCGTCGACTTGCTGCAGCAGATGCTTGTATACGACCCGCGGCAGCGCATCACCGCCTACGACGCGATGCGCCACAGCTGGTTTGATGACGTTCGGCAGGAGAAGAGTGATGTGGCGCTTGCATAATGCCAGACGCGCTTCACACGCGCCTCTGAAAAAAGAGAGAGTGTGTGAGTGTATGTGTGTGTGTGTATGTGTGTGTGTAAGCGAAGGTGGAGTCTGCAGATACGAGAAACGGACGAGGCAGAATGCGAGCAGGCGTGAGGGACGAGGTGACGGGACGGATAGCGTCCGTGCACGGCGTAGAGCGTGGACGGGGTCCATGCGTGCCTGTGCGGCTCGCGGAAATCCGGGGGATGCGCCATGTTCCACGCGGTCGTGTGCAATGAACGCGACAAGAGAAACAAGACACACACACACACACACACACACACACACACACAAAGAGGCGAGCAACAACAGCAATGAAGAGGCAGGTGCGCGCTGATGGTCAGAGTTTGGATAGAAGGCATAAGAACGTTGTCTATTGTAGCGCCATTCAACGCAGGCTGGCACGTGTGGCGTGTACAGGACGAAGTGGTTCTATTTTCTTCACATCGACATATTTATGAGGATGGTTCAGAGAGAGAGAGAGAGGGAGAGGTATAGAGATGAGGCTGAGGTGAAAAAGAGCTTATAGAATGGGTATTGTTGATCTCGCATCTCCAAACATGGTACAATGCGGCTAGGCAGATGGAGTATCAGTCAAGGGATACGATGGCTAGGGAGGATGATAATAAGAAAACAAAAACCAAAAAAATGCGCAANTGGCACGTGTGGCGTGTACAGGACGAAGTGGTTCTATTTTCTTCACATCGACATATTTATGAGGATGGTTCAGAGAGAGAGAGAGAGAGAGAGAGAGAGGGAGAGGTGAAAAAGAGCTTATAGAATGGGTATTGTTGATCTCGCATCTCCAAACATGGTACAATGCGGCTAGGCAGATGGAGTATCAGTCAAGGGATACGAAGGCTAGGGAGGATGATAATAAGAAAACAAAAACCAAAAAAATGCGCAATAGCAGACGAAAAGAAAAGGCCAGAGTGAAGTGAATGGACTTTGACGCTGTATGGGCAACCGATGTGCGGTGTGTTTGCTTGACACGTCGGCGTCGTGGATTTGGGTGTACTGCGGAGGGGGTGTGGTGGCGTACTAAGGGCTAATTCGAGGGAAACGAATGTGAAAGGATGAAACAGGGGCGGCGGGATTGCTCAGGGACACATAATACGCAAACGAGGAAGGCGTGGTGCGTCGAACACAGAGGCATTCCTATAGAGACGCAGTCTGGACAAGAAGGTTGGGGGGGTGATAAGGACCTCTCAACCGAAGTGGAACTAGCGGGAGTTTTTTTTTTTTTTTT
>NW_008826405.1:5555-7940 GCF_000691245.1 Trypanosoma grayi
AAAAAAAAAAAGGGAAGAGGACAATTCATACGACTTGTGGTTGATTCCAGACCTCATCTCTTCCAACTGCGGTGTGTTTTTCTTTTACCGGAGTGTGCTGTTCAGTGGGAATCTGCCCGTATGCGGTCTGAAAGCCGCTCTGCTGCATACTTGCCCTGGGGGTGTTGGCGCGCGTGCATGCGTTCATGCATACGCCTCTTTACTGCTTTTATTTTCGTTTGGTACTTATTCTCTCTATCTGCTTTTCTTTCTTTCTTATTACTTGCGGTGATGAATATGGGACTCACTTCGCCAGTGCCACGCAACGGGTGGTGGGCGGTAGAAGAACGAGGCCCATACGTCAGACTGACAGGTGCCATTGCGTGAGAGTCACATACATNTAGAAGAACGAGGCCCATACGTCAGACTGACAGGTGCCATTGCGTGAGAGTCACATACATACTCTTGCACACTCGCAAATAAATAACTATATATATATATATATATATATTCAAAGTCATAAAGGAGTCAGGATACTTGTGCGTTGCGGTAGTAATAACAGCAACAGCGGCTCTGGTGGTACTTCTGACATTGGTTTTTCTTGCGTAATCCCTCTTAGCAGCCGATCATATCATCTGCCAGCCATGACGCTGGTGGCTTCCTGCAACGCGCTTTACTTCCCCGACCCGCCGATGGACAACATCATCACTCTGTCGTGGCAGCGACAAGAGGGGGCGGTGCTAGCCGCGTGTAGCTGCGTCATCTTCAAGGTGAAGTCGTCCTCGCCAAAGTCCTTCCACGTGCTGCCACGCTACGGTGCACTGCTGCTGACGGATGCGTCCGGCAATCCATGCACCCCGTGTAGCGCGCAGATCACCTTTGGCCTCCGTGCCGCCGCCACCGATGCGGTGAGTGAGGCCGCAACAACGACGATGCGTCGCCTGCCGCACTCCGCTGCGGGTAGCCACCCCCACCAGGAGCGCTTTGCGATTGAGTACGCCATTCTTGCAGCAGCGCGCCCGACATACGAGCGCATCGTGCAGGCCGTAGCTGGCGGCGAGCGGCTGACAGAGGTAGTGCGCAGCGTGTGGGAGCTCGTCGCGTCGGGCGCGCAGCGGTCTGTGCGGGGCTCGCCGATCAGCCTCAAGGCGCACATGGAGGGCGTCACGATGGACAGCAGCAAGGCGGGTCGTCACGGCGTCGTCGTGGTGCCACCCACCGCACACCTCGTGTGGACAACGCTACAGACGCGCCTAATGAGCCGCGCATCGCCGGCGTCGGCGATGGAGAGCGGCAGCAGCCCGTCCACGCGGCACCTCTCCGAGAGGAACAGAGGGGCCACTGCCGCGGGCGAGCTGCGCGCGCTGAGTCTCGGCATCGAGGCGCTGCGCCACGACGCACCCACAAGCACCTCGAACGCCACCATCCCCACAAACACAGGCATCAATTCAACGGGGACGCCAATGAAGGGCATGCCTGGGGGCGCCGGTGCTAATCCTGCTGCCGCACGAGCTGCGTATGACACTGGTGACAATGGTATTCCCACACCTGCGGACGGAGAAGCGGCGGATATTGTGATGCGTATAACGCCAATGAAGGGCGGTAGGGCTGCTGTTTCCCCTTTTTCTGTTTTAAGCGATGGGAAAAACGGGAT
This sequence comes from Trypanosoma grayi, assembly GCF_000691245.1. Taxonomy (NCBI): domain Eukaryota; phylum Euglenozoa; class Kinetoplastea; order Trypanosomatida; family Trypanosomatidae; genus Trypanosoma; species Trypanosoma grayi. The sequence continues at coordinate 7,189 of NW_008826405.1, forward strand.
ACCGCTCGTAGTGGTGTTAGTGGCAATGTTTGGCACATACCTGATCACTGTGCTGCTGTTACGCGGCGGGAGTGTTAGTGCTAGTGGTAATCGTAGTGACATTGGCATCCATACCAACGACGGTGCGTGAGCGGGCGAGAGAGAAAGAGAGAGGGAGAGGGGGGGGGAGGGCACCGGCTCCCTTTCCACACATGCGTCTGTGGCAAAGGCACAAAGAAAAAAAAAAGAAACCAAAAACCAAAAAAAAAGCAAAGGGGAAGAAGAACGTACGAAACAGAAACGAAAGAAAAGAAAAAGTTGGCGAATGAAAGAGCGAATGGGAATAGTAAGAATCATCTGTAGAACAAACCCCTCACCCCTCCTCCATCTCCTCCAGGGGGAGAAAAAAAGACAGTTGCGTGCATGGAATTGTGTTTGTTGCTTTGGGCTTAACTCGGTGCTGTTCTCTCTCAACGCCAGGGTGTGTGGCGGGGGGCCGCCTTTCGTGCTGCACGAAGACGAGAGTAGAAGGGAGGAAACGGCATTGGCGTTTCATAGTCGATCTGATTTTCTTTTCTTTTTTCCCTTTTTTTTTTGTTCTTCCTACTCACGGTGTGAGAGAAGAGGAAGAAGTGATGGGTTTGGAAAATATTTCTGGAGAAAAGGAAGACGCGGGCCCATTGAAGAGGGAAAATGACTGAAGTACAACACCGACGCTTGTATTTCTACCTGGATCGTTTTGTGTCTCTCTGTGTACGGTATCTATATATATA
>NW_008826406.1:0-7939 GCF_000691245.1 Trypanosoma grayi
GGCAAGAAGAAGAAAAATGCCAGTGATCCCAAATGTAGTGCAGCCTCATGGGAGGAAATTCTCGTGGAGCGTAAGGCTCTGCTGGAGAGTCGCGATATGGAGCTGATGAGGCACAAAGAGAAGCGGGGGTCGTCTACAAACAGTGGCCTCAGCGGTGATGACGATGTCAGACACGGCGGGGCTCAAGGCAGCAACGTGCGAGTTGACGAAAATGTTGTTTTTGGTGAAGACTCTGACGATGATGATAACCGCTTTGGCGGCGCATCGTCCACGTCGAGTGAAGGCAACGCTGATGGCGATGCAGACAAAAAAGACGATGACGACGACGGGATTGCCGACATTCGTGAGCGGCTGCTTGCCCACGTGCAGAGCACCAGCGCAGCAAGACGGCAGCCGGCGGAAACCGCAACTGGCAGTGTGTCTAACCCTGCCAGTGCGCTGCAGCAGCTGAAGGAGGAGCTGCTGAAGCCCGTCATGTCAACGGCGTTGACTGTCGTGAGCGCCACAGATGAGTCACACGACCTCATGGCAGAGGTGGTGTCAGCAAAGTTGCCGCCGGCCCCCCCAGAGGACACGAAGCGGCTGCGCAAGCTGCAGTACGTTGACCACAGCACTGTGCAGTACTTGGACATTCGAAAAGAGTTCTACGTTGCGCCACCCGACGTGAAGGGACTCAGCGCAGAGGAGTTGAAGCAGCTGGTGAAGGAGCTTGACGGCGCAAAGGTGCGTGGGCGTGATCCGCCGCGTCCCATGCGCAGTTGGAACGGTTCCGGGCTTCCGGACTCCGTCCTGGATACCCTCGCACGCGAGGGGTACCAGCAGCCCTTTGCTGTGCAGTCACTCGGCTCTCCTGCGCTGATGAGTGGTCGTGATCTTCTAATCACAGCGAAAACTGGCTCCGGTAAGACCCTGGCGTACCTACTTCCGCTCATTCGTCACTGCATTGGACAGGAACCCTGCGGGAAGGGTGAGGGACCCATTGGCCTCATTCTCGTCCCTACGCACGAGTTGGCGGCGCAGATTGTGCATGTCGCGGAGAAGTTGTGTGTGGCTGCTCAACTAAGGCTGGTGGCCTCGTACGGCTCAACACCGCTCGCAGACAACATTCGGCAGTGCAAAGCCGGCTGTGAGGTGATGGTGTGTACCCCTGGCCGACTCCTGGATCTTCTTACCGTCAGCGGTGGGGCCGTTCTTTCCATGCAGCGTGTTTCCTTTGTAGTAGTAGACGAGGCCGATCGCATGTTTGACAGCGGCTTCATGGAGCATGTGGAGGCATTCCTCAAGAATATACGCCCTGACCGACAGCTAGCGTTAATCAGCGCGACGCTGCCGAAGGAATTGAAGAAAGTCATCATGCATCACCTGCGGGATCCAGTGGAGATCACGGTGGGTGGCAAACCGACACCCGCTTCTAACGTGGAGCAACGCTTCTGTTTCTTTGAAGAAGAGGTCTACGAGGTGGAGGAGGCAAACCGTACAGAGGACAAGAAATTCCTAAAGTTGTTGCAGATACTCGGCGATGAAGGCGGTAATGGGGAGCACCTCGTCGTCATCTTCACCCAGCGCAAGGAGGAGTGTGACGACCTTTTTGCACGTCTCTCTTCTTGTGGCTACCAAAAGCGCATCGCCGTTCTTTACAGTGGCATGGACCCACTCGACCGCGAGTTCGCTCTGGAGTACTTCACACCCGGCAATCAGTTTATTCTCATCGCAACGGGTGTGGCAGAGCGTGGGCTGGACATCCCGTACCTGGAGCTTGTCATCAACTACACCCTCCCTGACCACTATGAGGCGTATGTGCACCGCATCGGCCGTACGGGACGCGCTGGTAAGAAGGGCAAAGCCGTCAGCTTCTTCACCCGCGGAAGGGACGACGACATTGCGGCGGATCTCTGTGAGGGCCTCGAGCGGGCGCAGCAGCAAGTGCCGGAGGAATTATACGAGCGGGCAACAAAGGTACGTGAAAGGCGCAAGGAGGGTGCCGCGCGTCACAACGTGGGCTTCTACCGTGGCTATATGAAGGCAAAGAAACTGCGCTTCACGGACCGTGACCAGCAGCAACAGTTCAAGGCGGCTGCAAGGGCGGCTGGGCTCGAAGAATATCTCTCCGCCAGCTCGCACTCGGACTCTGACGACAGTGACAGTGAAGATGACGGTGATATTGAGATTGTGACGGTGCGGGAGGACGGTACCCGCAGCGGTGGCGAGGCATCCACAGCGCTGACGCTGCACAAGGAGACCGGTGCTCTTACCATCTCTACACAGCAGCAGCAACAGCAGGACCGCTTGGCGTTGGCGCTCGCGTACGCACGAAAGACGACGGAGGCTGCTGCGGATCCTGCCGCGACGGGCGTCCGCTTTGAGGCGGAGTTCCTCATCAATGACCTGCCAGAGCAGGTTCGGCTGCGCATGCAGAGTGCCGCGCTACTGCGCTCCGTTGCGGAGGAAACCGGCACGACGATCATCCGCAAGGGTGTGTTCTATGACAGGAAGTTCAAGCACTCCCACCGCCTGCGCGATGGAGTGCGGCCGCTCTACCTGCTGCTCATTGGCAAGACTGCGGAGGCCGTGAGGGAGGCGGCGAAGAAGCTGAACGACGCCAAGGCGGAGGCGCAGAGTCGTCTGCAGAAAAAGGCTTCCACCCTCGGCGCCCAACTCTAAGGAAGGAGAAAGAAGGAGAGCGAGAGCGAAAGCGGGTGAGAGTGTGGATGAAAAACAAATGTGGATGCGACTCTTTCTTTCTTTCTCTCTCTCTGTGTGTGGGGGGGGGGAGAGGGAGGGGCGAGATCAGCCTCTATATATATATGTGTGTCCCACTCTACTGAGAGAAGGTGTTCTCTTTTTTTCGTTTCTCTATTCGCGTCGAGTGCATTATGTCTCTGCTTCTCTCGGGTGCCTATTTTATATGGGTGTGCTGTTTTGACGTTTCCCCTCCCCGCTGCCTTGCAACCCCGTTTCTCTTCTCTTCATCTTTTACAATCCACGCCACGGTACAGGAGGAGTGCACTGAATATATATTGTATATATATATACATTTAGCGTCGTGAATCTTGCGTGCGGTGCGTAACAGCAGCAGCAGCAACAGGAGGAGGAGGAGGAGGCTTGTCAACAACAACTCCATAATCGTCTTTACGGTTTAGTGGTAGTTGTTGTTGTTGTTTATTTGTGTGTGTGTGTGTGTGTGTGTGTTTAGCTTGCAAGCGGGAAGCGCACAATGGCGGAGGCTACTAGAGTAGCGGGGCAGCTGCTGTTCCAGAACTCCCTTGCGGAGGTGGTGCGGAAGTTGCGATCCACCAGCAAAAGCGAGGCGGAGGTGATCGAGCAGTGCATCGCCGAGACCAGGAAGGAGATCACCTCCACCGTGCAGAGCGTGAAGGTAACCGCCGTGCTCAAGGCGGTGTACTTCTCAATGCTCGGCTACAGCGCGGCTTATGGCGCGTTTAACATCATTGAAGTGATGGCCGACAAGTTGTTCGCCAACAAGCGCACTGGATATATGGCCGCNTACAGCGCGGCTTATGGCGCGTTTAACATCATTGAAGTGATGGCCGACAAGTTGTTCGCCAACAAGCGCACTGGATATATGGCCGCGTGTCTCACCTTCACGCCCAAGACCGACGTGCTGCCGCTCATGACGGCGCTGCTGAAGCGCGACCTCGCGAGTGCGAACCACTACGAAGTTGGTCTCGCGCTGTACTGCATCGCCTCCGTCTGCACGCCGGACCTCGCGAAGGATCTCGTCGTGGACGTGGTGAATCTGCTCAACCACCCGCGCAGCTACGTGCGCAAGAAGGCGGTGCTGAGTCTCTACCGCGTCTTCTTCGAGTACCCCGACTCGCTGCGGCCGACGTACCCGCGGCTGAAGGAGAAACTTGATGACCACAGCGAGCGCTGCGACAACGACCCGGCGGTGCGTGGCGCCGTTGTGTGTGTGCTGTGCGAACTCGCACGCCGCAACCCGGCGAATTTTCTCGGCCTCGCCGTTCCCTTCTTCTCGATGCTGTCGACGGTGCACAGCAACTGGACGCTCATTAAGATCGTGAAGGTGTTCGGCTACTTCGCCCCGCTCGAGCCGCGGCTGGGGAAGAAGCTGGTGGAGCCGGTCACAAATCTCATCCACACAACCGGCGCGAAGTCGGTGCAGTACGAGTGCATCCTCGCGGTGGCCAATGGCATGAGCAAGGTGGCGTCGCTGACGAAGCTGGCGGCAGAGAAGGTGAAGCTCTTCATTGAGGACGCCGATCAAAACCTCAAGTACTTGGGCCTCGACGCCATGTCGCGCATGATGGTGGAGAACCCAAAGCTGCTGAGCGACCAGCGGGATATCATTATCGCGTGCCTCGATGACGCGGACTCGACGATACGGCGCAAGGCACTGGAGATACTCCACGGCCTATTGACGAAGCGCAACATCGTGTCGACTGTCAACAGTATGATGGAGCGCTGCGTGCGCACCCCGCCGGATGAGGACTGGTCGAACCGCGTTATTGCCACTGTTGTGGAGGTGGCGCAGACAGACGACTACGCCCTTGTGCCGGACTTTGAGTGGTACACAGGCGTCCTGCTTGACATAAGTCTCGTGAACCTCTCCACATACCAGCACGGTGGACTCGTGCAGCGCGAGTTTGTGACGGTTCTCACACGCGTCAACGCCGTGCGGCAGTTTGGCGTCAACGCCCTCAGCCAACTGCTATCCAACACAACCCTGTTGAACTGCGACGCCACGCTCTCAACACAGTGGGAGGTTATTAAAGCGGCCGCATTCCTTTGCGGCGAGTACCCGTATTGGCTGGAGGATATTCGTCACACGTGCGCGCAGCTTCTAAGCGACCGCATTGCTGTGCTCCCCCCAGAGGCACAGGTGATGTGCGTCGCTGCTGTGGGTAAAATTGCCGCATACGTGCACCAGCCATGCCAGCGTCACCTTGCGCTTTGCAACGGCGAGGAGGAGTTGACGCTGCCGGAGGACCCTGTGACAGATGATGAATTGCGCGAGGTGATTCTTCCACCGCAACACTTTGATGCAGCTGACAAGGGAGAGGGCAGTGGGAATGGCTGTGGCCGGCTGCTGCACCAAAAGCAGTACGTTGGCCTGCAGTTGTTCCGCCACAGCATTCACTCTGATGTGCAGGAGCGGGCCAACCTGGTGTTCTATCAGGTTGACAAGGACCCTGACCTCGGCCCCTGCCTCTGCGCTGAGGAGCTTCTGCCGGTTGCTGTTGGCGCCCAGGACGCGGTGGAGCTTCCGGAGGGCCTCGACCTCGATGAGCCCTTCTGCAGCCGCCTCCCGGAGTTGATGCAGCTGTCCGACAGCGAAGAGGATGACGGCGACGATGACGAGGGCATCTTCGACGACGGAGCCGAGCGGCAGCGGTGGCGGGAGCAGGCGCGGCGCGGAGAGGTGGCCGCGTTCTACATCAAGGAGCAATCTCTCGCGCGCGAGGGGGTGCCAGTGGAGGTGGAGCTGGAGACCGTCACGGCGGCATCGCTGCAGCTGCAGGACGTCCCGCGCCAGCCACGCAAGACGCAGACGATCAATCGCGAACTTTCACGCCCGGTGAATTACGTCCCGGCAACGCAAACGAGGCGGCAGAAGGAACATGAAGAGGAGGTGGACGAGGCCACAAGGAAGTTCCGCAACGTGGATGTTACGCGAGCTCTTGCGGCGAACGAGAAGCTGCCAGAGACGATTCCGTACACGCAGCTGCTGCAGCTACGCAGCGCGGCATCCCCCGCGAAGGCAGCGGAAGAGGCGGCAGCAGCAGCGGAAGCAGAGGTATTTGAGCCTGTCGTGCTGCTCGACGAGCGGTACCTGCGTGTTACTCTCTCTGTGGAGCCGTGTCGCCTGCGGAAGGACGGCACACGGCTTGCTTTCTGTGTGGAGGTGACAAACCTGGCAAGCAGCAGCAGCGTGTACAATGTCACCCTTCGCGTGCAGCACGACGAGCAGAACTACACGGAGCAGATTGTGCGTCTAGATCCGGATGAACCGCATAGCAGCAGCAACAACAACAACAACAACAACAACAACAGTAGTAACAATGATAACGAGAACGGTGCCACTCAAGATGAAATGGCGGAAAATGTCGTGCACATTGCAGATCGCATCAAGGGATCCTCGTCCGTGCGCAAAGAATCGGCCATCAAGTTTGTCGCGCAGCTTCCCGTCTCCTTTGCGGAGCCACTCCCCTTCACGCTCACTTACACACGTGACAAGAAACCGACGACGGCGTCATTGCTGCTGCCGCTCCGCTACGGGTACTTCGCCAAGGCGCCAAAGGACACAACCCCTGCGGAGTTCACTGAGACGGTGCTTGGAAGGCTCTTGCTGGAGACGTCAGTGGTGGAGAGCTTCGTTGCCATCAGTGCAAGTCGTGTACCACTTGCGCTGCCGTTGATTCTACAGAAGCTGCGGTTGCGTACGGTGGAGGTATTCAAGGATGCCGTGTCGCTGCACGGTGTGCTGCACGCCCGTAAATCCACTTCGGACGCCGCGCATGTTGCGGCGCTGCTGTGGGAGAATATTGTGGACGGCGAGAAGGGCATCGGCATTGCGGTAAAGGCGCGGCAGCTGTGTCTGGCGGAGCTGCTGGTGCAAGAGATTGCCGCGCTGCTGCTGGAGGAGGCAGCGTAGCGATTCCCATTCCATGCTGCGTGTTTCCGCTGTTGCTGTTTATGTGGCCACTGCCCACTTCGGCGTTGTGTAATGGTGGTGGTGGTGGTGATGCGGCGCAGTGAGAGACGGCCGGGGAGGGGTAGACGAGCGGACGCGCAGCTGTGTGTATAATCTCTCTTCCCTCTTTGTGTGTGTGCGTGTTCGGTAGGCAGGTTCTTTGTGTTCTGTTTGGTTGTTTCGCTTTCTACGAGCTGCGCTTGCCGGCGAAAGTCGTCCGTCGCTCTGCAGCGCTCTCTCTCTCTCTCTCTCTCTTTGTGGCTGGTGTATCTCCCCTCTTCTCTTGTCTCTCCCCTCCCCCTCCCATCTCTCTCTCTCTCTCTATCCGTATATGATCACGTGCCCACACCGCCAGCACGAGGTGAAGCCGGAAGAGTGGAAACACCACGCAAGTCTTCCCTCGCTCCGTTGTGCAGCCGCCGCGCCAAAGAACGGCAGCAGCACCAACAGCAGCAACAATAACACCAAGAGTGGCATATCCGCGAATATTCACTCACGCAGTCACACAAACATATACGTACAGCAATCGAGGAAACAAGAGAAGAGTGACTTAGCAAAAGAAGAAGACGAAGGGCGGAGCGTATAGCGTGTCAATGGAAAAGCCCCACCATAGTCATGCAGCTGCTCTGCTTCCGCCCCCGCCGGCCTTTGCGCGTGGTGGGGTGCACACGAGCGGAGGCGGTGGGCGCGCGAAGCGGCGCTACCACCACTTCTCTGACAAGAACGTGGTGGACCTTCGCCGCCTCGACACCGACGATGCCAACAGCGTCAGTATCAGCAGCAGTAACAACAGCCGTAGCAAACGAAACACCAGCGGGGGAAGTAGCGTTCACCTCTCCCGCGGCGGGCATCACCATCACCACCCTCCTCAGCCGCAACAACAACAACAACAACAACAACAACAACAACAGCAACAACAATGCCGGCCGTCGCCGGTGTCGTGTAGTAGTTGTGGTATACCGCTGCAGTCCAGCGTGTCGAGTAACTACGATCCGCCGTCGAAGGTTCTTGACTTTCTCTTTCTTGGCGGTGTTCGTGACGCCACCAACGCAGAGTTCCTGCGGCGCGAGAATATCGTGACAATCCTCAACATCTCACGTGAGGAGTACTGGTCGGTCGACCGCGGCATTGTCGTGCACCCGTTCGCCGTCGACGACACGACTGACGCGGACATCGCGCAGCATTTCCGGCCGGCCTTTGCGCTGCTGGAGGCGTCGCGCCGCGCTTACTACGAGGCGCGACAGCGCGGCGCTTCTGCTGGGCCGC
>NW_008826407.1:0-7932 GCF_000691245.1 Trypanosoma grayi
CTGCTCCTGCTTTCATCTCCTTAGCTTGCTCTTCTCCCTTCGACTCCGTGTTTTTGTCCTTTGCTTCATCCTGTTTCTTCTTGCTGAGAGAGAGGGTGCCAGCTTTCGCCCTCTTTGGCATCGTGACAGGCTCCGCACTTCCGCCACCAAGAGAAAGCTTAGCGGCATCGGTTGTAGACATCTTTGGCGGCTCCCGCTCTGCAGATGGAGCAGTACTCCCCGCAGCACCAATAGGCTGGGGGGCGCTGCCACCGCCACTGGCAGGGCCAGACTGCGACCAAGTCGACTGGTTCTGATAGCCCTGCTGCTGCTGCTGCTGCTGTGGGGGATAGTAGCCACCGGTCATTCCACCGTAGCCACCCCGTTGTGGGGGATAATAGCCGCCAGACTGACCGCCGTAGCCACCCCGTTGTGGGGGATAATAGCCGCCAGACTGACCGCCGTAGCCTCCCTGTTGTGGCGGATAATAGCCGCCAGACTGACCGCCGTATCCACCCTGCTGCTGACCGTCGTAGCCTCCCTGTTGTGGCGGATAATAGCCGCCAGCCTGACCGCCGTAGCCTCCCTGTTGTGGCGGATAATAGCCGCCAGACTGACCGCCGTAGCCTCCCTGTTGTGGCGGATAATAGCCGCCAGACTGACCGCCGTAGCCACCCTGCTGCTGACCGTCGTAGCCTCCCTGTTGTTGGGCTCGCGGGTAGCTGCCCTGCGCCTGATCCTGAGGATTGTACAAGTTCGCATTGGGATTAAGGGATCCCGGTTGAGCCCAGCCAGACATATTTACTTTCTCAACGCACTCGCTAAGGAAAAGTAGAAAGGGGAAAAGGTTATACCGGATGTGCCAAAAAGAAGCAGTAAGAAAACAAGAAAAAAAACGCAGGAATCGAGCAGTAAAATCAATTTCTCTGTGGTAGAAGAGCCCAACAGTTTTTGGCCAGCCTCCACACCCCCGGCTGCTGCCACCATATATATATATATATATATTTTTTTTGGGTGCGGATGCAAAAGGTGTGGTTTGACTTGTGCGCCTGTCACAGAAAGTTTATGTGTCGCCATGATGTGTTTTCTCACACTATGATAAAATCATCGCGAAGCTCTACTTTCAAGCCTTGGTCTCTCTCCTTCTATCCCGGTTCTGTTGCAGAATAGCACAGAATGAGAGGGAAAAAACGAAGGCTCACAGGACGAGCGCAAATATGCACAAGTAGCATTCAGCCCACTCACCCCATCGATAGCGTTGCCTCTGCAACGAATACTGATGGATTGTCCTAGATATTACAAACGCGAAGAAATTTTTTTTCTAGAGGGGTGATGAATGCGGGGGAGGTCCCTTTCAGTTCTCGTCGTTCCTTGTGGAGCACACAAACAAAAGAAGCGAGAAAAGGAGGAACGCAGCCCCCACTACTAATTAATGATGATAATCGTGCCAGTAGTTATGCACATACATCATCGAGCACTCAAAGAAATTTGAGATTCAGAAACGGTTGAATTGCGTCAAAGTGGGTATCAGAGAGTTGACGCCAAACATTTTTCGCCGCCGGGGTCCCCGTCGCATTGATATAGTTGGATATAAGTCCAACCACCTCTGGCGAGAGAGCACCTCGCTGCAACAACCTGAACAATTCCATCGCCGCCTTTGAAACCGCCGAGCGACGTTGAGCACTGTTTACTTGCTGAATATCCGCACGCAGCTTTTGAGCAAACGCTTGGTGCGCGGGGTTCAACGAGTTCATGTCAAATTGCGACAAACCGCCATCATCAAGGCCTTCGCCCGCGGCCAACGGCCTACTAGGCGGGACACGTGAAGGGATCGCAGAAGGGAATGCACTACTGCCATATGGCGCTGGTGGGTACGATCTCTGCTCGTAAGATGGCGCACGATACGCAGAGGATGGAGGAGTGGCTACCTCAGGCTGTGGCACTGCATTCTGAGGCAAGAGGTTGTTCTGAGACGGCACCGGTGGTGCATGCGGCAGTCCACCCCCCATGCCACGATAATTCGCCTGCATGCCACCTGGTACTTCTTCCTTGGGAGTGGTGCCGCTCATTGAGTGTGTACCGAGTGCTGGCATTGGGGCTCGCCCCGGTGGTGACGGCATCCCCGCTGCTACTGCTGCCCCTGTTGTTGATGACGATGACGACGGTGGTGGTGGTGGTGGCGGAAGATTGTTGTGCAGCGACGAGGCACTCGCGGAAAGGTGCGTACCACGTGACGGTGTATTTTCTTCAAACCCCGCCGGGCGTGAGTTTTGGAGTGAGGGGCCACGCAAGCCGGGTTGGGGCTGTGTATAGTAGCTACCAGACTGTTGGGGAGGCATTGTCGATGTACCAGGGGGCGGCGGTGGTGGCGGACCACCACTAGTCCCCTGGTACGGCATAGGCTGCTGTGTCCTGGAAGGTTGAGGTGGACCTGGCGGTGGCTGCATCCCGGGCATGGACGAACCCCGTGATGCGGCTGATAGTGGGGGTGGCGGCATGTGAGGGTCAACGTAGTTTTGCGGCGGTGCAGCCATACNGGACGAACCCCGTGATGCGGCTGATAGTGGGGGTGGCGGCATGTGAGGGTCAACGTAGTTTTGCGGCGGTGCAGCCATACCGCTTGGTCCAGCCAGCTGTGGCTGCTGGATAGGTGGACCTGACTGGATACCATTGCTGTAGGCACTAGGAGCCATTGGTTGCGGGGGAACGGCAGAGACTGGTGTCCCTTGCTTCATCGACGAGTAAGAAGAAATGGGATGCGGCATAAGGCGAGGTGCCGGCGTGCCCGTACCTGGGGGCATCGGAGGCGCTACTACACCCTGCGCCGGATGCTGCTGCGCGTAAAAATTTTGCTGCTGCATAGGCATCACTTGACGCTGCGGCTGTTGTTGCTGTGGTTGCTGCATGGGTATCGACTGCTTTTGTTGTAGATGCATGGGCGTCGGTTGAAGCTGCTGCTGTGGTTGCTGCATGGGCATCTGTTGTTGTTGTTGTTGTTGCTGTTGTTGTTGTTGTTGTTGCTGTTGTTGTTGTTGTTGTTGCTGTTGTTGTTGTTGCTGTTGCTTTTCCGCCAAGAAGGCGACGCACGCTGGACTCGGAGACTCCGGCAGCTGTATTACTGAAAAGGGAAAAGCAACTTGGCCTACCGGTACCTCGAACTTGAGACGATCGACCATGACAGCAGCACCACAATTACCAATGCTCGCTGAACGTTGCAAAATTGCAACTCCCTCTGCGATCAATCCATCACCCACCAATCTCATGCCATATTCATACAGAGAGTCAGCGAAAAAAGCCGACGTCACACGGCGGCCCGTTACATCCTCAAGAAGAAGCACCTCACGCATCATTTTTCGTACAGGTACTTGGTCCTCACGCCAGAGCTCCATCACTGCGTCGACATTGCCACTGCAAACGAAGCACGTCATGGCACCCTCTCTGTTACCCTGCTTCCTCAGCGCATCCCCCAGCTTGTCGCACGCCTCTGCAAACCCGTCGCCCACAAATGAGATAATGACGGAAAGAGCCTCCTTCCACGGGGCACCTTCACCTGCAGTCAGTGTGCCAAAATCGCCAGAGGCAATGGCCGACGCATACACAACGTGCCGCTTCGCCGGGCAATGCTTCAATGTATAATGTCCGTACTCCTGATGCACCCTCTCTAAAAGCTTTCCACCCTCCAGGTAGGCGATTGCAAAGGCGTCGTCAAAGCGGTTGTCGTCCAGACACACTTCAACTGCCTCACGGATGCGGCCGGCTGAAATATGAGCGGCCGCGACCTCTTCAAGTGGCTTCTGCGACGCCTGCATGCTTTCAAACGGGTCTTCACCTTCGTCGTTTGGCGCGGTATCCTCGCTTAGGTATGCGAGGATGGGTGTGCGGTCACTCTTGCATGCCGCCGCAGCAGCGAGGAGGTTGTAGTTCTTTTCCTTCAGCCACTGAACCCGCTCCGGTGAGTCGCGCGGATATTGTTTTAGGGCCTCTCCGAACGCCAAATCCAGTGATGTTGTTGGGCTCATTACATTTATACCCGAGACATGCGTGAGGTCAATCGCTGTGGTGGAGTTGCGGGCGAGCGAGGCAACAAAGCCACCCAGCCCGATGGACGCGCCGCATGGCTTCTTCAGCCACTTCGGCACTGGTGCGCTGGCGGCGTTGGCGGCGGATGCGTCCTCCGCCGTCGACACGCACAACAGCGGCTCAAGAGACGAGGTTGCCAAGACGCCTGGCAGCACCGGCGACCACTGGACATCGATAACATAGCTGCTCTCTTCCTGTAGTGCACCTCCCCGCTCCCCTGTGGCGGGATCCCACCAAATCGTTTTACCATCGGCGCCGCACGAAGCCACCATCGTTGCGTCTTCGGGGTTCCACGCAAGCCCCGTCACAGCACCTTTGTGACCACGCATCTCCCGCAAAGGCAGCATCGACTTCTTGAGGTCCCAAATTTGAATTGCAGGATCCTTCTCGTCAAGTGCGACGGCAATCTGCGTCGCCACAGTAGGGTGCCATGCGATCGCATTAGCGCTCACCCCCGTCTTCCCTCCTTTCGATACATTCAGTGTAACAGCGAGGGTCTGAGACTTGAGGTTCCAGACATTGACGATGCTGTTCGACGACGCGGTCGCAATGATGTGCGGGTACTTTGGGTGCCACTGCAGGTGAACAATGGCAGCGGTATGGGCCGCGTTTGACATGACAGGAACCCTCTGCGGCTCCCGTGGGTCTTCGAGAGTCCACACGTCCCATTCCCCATCGTCAGCGCCAATAGCTAGAAAATTCGGTTGAGATGGGTTAAACTGGCAGCCACGCACCGCACCGCGATGCTCAACAATAGCGCAGAGCAGCGGGTCATGTGTATTGTAGTTTGGGTTCTGCTGGTGGTTCTTCATGATGATATCCGCATCGTACACGTACACCGCGCCGTTACAGCACGCAACGGCGATCATTCCGCATGCCGCCCCAAAAGGGCACCAATCCACTCGCATGGCCCTTTCCGGGATGAGTGTACGGCCCACTACGGGCATATCGGTTTCATCCGTCTGTGTAACATCCACGAGACGAATTTCCAAGAAGGCCTCGTTGCTGAAGTCATCATCCATCGCCCCCGCCAAAGATGCTGCCGCGAGAAACGTCGGGGTGCCGAGACTACTCGGGCCCCACGCCAAGGCGCAGGACATGGATGTGGTCTTAAGACGCATGATAAATGTATTTTATTCCTCAGTAATCGTGATACAAATCCTTTTTTTTTTTTCACTCTCGAATTCGTGTTTCAGGCAGTTCTCGTTGAGCCAATCTAACGAGGGATAATAGTGTCGCACCTTTCGCCTTGCTACCTTCGGACAATTGTTTTTGTCGGTTCTGCGTATACGCTTGCTTCAAAACGGGGGAAAAGAGGAGAAATTTGGGAAAACAGACCCCCCAACAAAAAAAAGAGTGAGCCACCAAAAGCACGGCCCAACTAGCGAAATAAGCAACCATACACACAAGATGACTTGCACGCATACACAGCCACACAGAGAGTCCACAAACGATAATATGCAAGAGAGATGCCGGTAAATACACAATACACACACACACACACACACAATTTCACTGGCTCCTGAGAGTACCAAGAGGGAGGCCATTAGTGGTACAAAGCAAGCAGATGCAACAGCTACAGGAGGAATAAGAGAGGGAGGTAAAGGGGGCAGTCGGGTTTTCCGTTGGTGCACCTTCATGTAGCTGCACCTCCAAATCCGCGACGTGTGGTGCAAAGCGAGAGGCCAACGCACCAGACATAAGTCGATTTCGCGTCACTACACAAGGCACATTCGGGTACGCGTGCCGCAGCACATCTGCCAGAGTTACAGAGCCCTTCTTAAAGCGGTCAATGTACTTCGCAAAGGATATGGAAAGTGAAATATCGGCTATTCCCCACTGTGCCTGGCATCGTCGCCGTCCTGGGAGAATAAGCCTTTCTAGTGCGTTTAAGGGCTGAGGAATATGTTCGTGGCCCCGCGATCGAGCCGCCATAAACCGGTTTTTCGCGATAGCCATCGATTGTATGGAAAGTGAACCTGTTTGCATCTCATCCAACTGAGCAAAAGCCTGCATGTAGCCGCGAAAGACGTGCGGGGGAAAGATAGTAACTTCACATCGGCGCAATGCCTGCAGAGGGATGCACGGGCACAGCCCCTCCAGTATCTCAGAGAAATCGAGTTGCTCGTTGCCGTCCAACATCTTCTGCCGAAGGAACAGACCACGTGGCACACGCACGCCGCCAACAAATCCCCTCGCCGCATCTAACTGGTCCAGGGTGAGTTGAGTCTTCTCAGAGGTCATACAGTCTCCAGATCTTTTGAGTGAGAATAATTCAATGCTGCCCCGCGTTTTATCAGGGCGTCCTCTTCCTCCTCCCTGAAGCGCTTCGCCCTCCCGGCCAGTTTGCACTAGCTGCAGAAATCCATCCTTCTTGCTAGAAACAACCCCGGCCAGCACCCCACGTAAACGCAGCAGAGTTTCGAGATGTAACTCCTGCGTTATGCTACGACAAATATCAGCTTCACTCAAGTGTGGAAAGAGACCCTGCATAAATGCAATAAATTCCACGTGGGTCACAAGAGAAGTATCTCGTGTAGAAGACTGCGCCGCCCTGAGAATTGACTGAAATATATTATCTCCATCTGCGTGTAACTCAAAGGTGGCCTCAAGTGTTGGCAATGGCACCTCCCCTGTGAATGCTTCATCCATCCTATCAAAGCAGCGCTCCAGACGCTGCAGTAAAACAGGTGGTATATGGCGCACGAGTTTGTGCGCCACAGTCAGCGTTCCGACGCCGTTCCCAAGAGGACTCTCAAGATCGTCAAAACGTGTAAGGGTACCCTCTTCAAGATAGTGACTCAGTGAAGGCGGCTCGTGCGTAGGATCTATCCGCATTGTTTCCCATTTGCACCGATCACGGAACCATTGGGTCCGTGTACAGCGCTGAACGGTGGTGGCTCTACCATATTGGGGCATTTGTTTCACTTCAACGCTTGTGCATATACCCTCACCTGTGCGACGACCACCCACCCAATTTCCCTCGAAAACATCCCCATTCTCATAGAATACCACCCCACTTCCATGCTTCTCACCGCGAGAATAATCCCCAACATGTATAGAGCCGTTACGACAGTAGTAGACTATCCCATGACCGTGTGGACGTCCACCTACAAAATCACCCACGTACGTTTGATCCCCCGGGAAGTGCTCCACACCATATCCGTGAGGAACATCATCCTTAAACTCTCCCTCGTATGAATAGCCAAGTGCAGAGTAAAGGGATCCCAAGCCGCTTCGTTGATTGTTTGACCACTGTCCAATAAAGAAACTACCATCAGCAAAGTACATGGCGCCGTGACCTTCCTTAACCAACGTCCCCTGCGAGGAAGTGGTGATGGCGGTGGTAGGTTGGCGGTAGTGCCCGACGAATGTGTGAACCGCCTTGCCGGATGCGTACTCAGTTCCTGCAGTTGCGCGCATCTCATCGGCGGTGTAGGGTCTCACTTCGCCGCCATGCAGCACCGCCGCACGGGACCTCAGCAGCTGCCGTCCACCGGGAGCACCACTCCCCTCTGTACGAATGAGCGATACAACAGGTTCCTCAATTAAATCCTCAACAAGTGGTGTGAGGCTAAATGTGGGCTGAGGGCTACTTGTAGGCGCAGCAAGCACCGGGCATTTAAGCGCAGAATCACGCAATCCCGTCCCATGCGCTTGTGCAGCTGCTTTAGCAAAATGCATGCCGTTTTTCCCTCGCAGCCACCTACGGCCTCAGGTGGGGGGTCCTAGGAAAGAGAGTAGCAGAGAAAAGCGAAGAGAGACACACAGTGAACAGGAAGCAACAGGAAGAAAAAAAAAAAAGTACATATGTCGTTCGCCACGAAGCTCACCTCACAAAAACTTTGACCAAAACAAAATGAGAAAAAAAAC
>NW_008826408.1:0-7930 GCF_000691245.1 Trypanosoma grayi
AAACAGACCCGCCCCATGGAGAGATGGGAGGCGGACCTCTTCAGCAATATGCTGACTTCGGAGAACGGTCGGGTGGCCCTACGGCACGCCTGGGTCACAGCCAGTCGATGGGGCGAAATCACCCTACGCCGGAAGGAGAATTTCATTCCCCACCCTCAAACCAAGGAAGCCCTCATTGTAGATTGGGGGGNCGCCTGGGTCACAGCCAGTCGATGGGGCGAAATCACCCTACGCCGGAAGGAGAATTTCATTCCCCACCCTCAAACCAAGGAAGCCCTCATTGTAGATTGGGGGGCCCTCCCAAAGACTTTCAAGATCGACCCCAACAGAGCGGCGCGATACGTAGTTATCGGGGGAGAAGATGCAAAGAGTATGAGAGGCGTCACCAAAGGAATGGTGGAGGGGGAAAGGCTCACAAAGTTAACCACAAGAGATATGGAAAACCTACTCCGCCCATTTGGCATGACAGCGCGTTCCATCAAAAGAGGAGCACTGGCGCAAGCAGCCGCAGCGGTGATCCAACACGATCTCAACCCTCGACTGCGGGCTCAGTTGGGGAAACACGCAGACCCTCTAGAGCCACCACGCAGCACAGCTCGCTACATAAGGCCGTGGGTCGCTTTGGTCAACAAATCCGCACACCTGACGGCATATATGTAGACGAGATGAGCAAATGGGCGAGGCATCCATGGGCTTATCCGGAGGGAGGGCAAGAGCAGGGACAGCTTTTTCAAGGGCACAGCATTTTGCGACGTACCCATCGCACACGGGTGGTTGATAAGAACGATGAAAGAAAGTTACCGTTACAACAGGTAGACGTGGATACTCTCTCATTGCACTGGATCCAGAACCAACACAAATCCAAGGCTCTGGAACGGTTTAACACAGTGTGGGACTTGGTCCAACAGCCAGCTAATTTCTAGGGCAAGGGGACGAGAGCCCCTCTTGAGGATGACAGAAGGAGTTGCCCGAGCGATGAAGAAGGCGGGCATTATTCGAACCGCATCAAAGCTACCCACTACCGGGCGGGCTGTGCCCTTTGCGGTAGTGGAGGAAAAACCGTCGGGCCCACGGCGCCGTTTCATAGCATGGTCAAAAGCAAAAAATGAACAAGAGAGCTACCAGGCTATGGCCCCTCTTGGGCAAATTTCCCGTTACCTGGGCGCGGTTTATGATGAAACAGCCGCCATTTTTGGTGTAAAGGCATCCTTCTTCCAGGTAGGCCTGCCAGCAGAGACACGCGGTAATTTCCGTTGTCACACGGAGAAGGGGGAGCTGGTCGACTTCACACGGCCCCAAATGGGGTATAAATGTAGTCCGGAAATCGTGCACACGATCTCAAGAGTTTTGGCGGGGGACCCCGAGGCTGTCAAACCGCGGTTCGCAGCCCCGCCGGAGCTAACGTTTCACGTGTGGATTGGGAATATTCGTATCACAGGGCCACGCAAGAGCGTAGAGCCGTGGGGGAACGCTATTATGGAATATATGCGTGGATGCGGTGCGACGGTGGGAGGGCACAAGGCTCCCACCATGCGTTATGAATTCATAGGAGTTTGTTTCGACCATACGGCTAGGACGGTTTCCCCCAGTGACAAAACGTTACGTAAATGAAAGGGGGGTCACACCCGTCCATAAGATGTCGGTTGGGGAATTGGAAAGCTTCACGTCACGTATGGTGTATGCAGCGGGGGTTCCGGGGGGTTCGCTTTTTCGGTATTATTTCTTCTTGAAAATGGTGAGCAGAAGACTTTCGCGCCTCAACAGAGGGTGGTAGAGGCCCATGGCCCGGCCGCTCTACCCCCTTTTGCCCTTAAGGTGGGGCTGGAATGGTTGGATGCTATACTGCAGAACAACCCTGTAAAACCCCGCGCGGTTTACCGACCTTAGGGACATTAGTGCCTGGCGCCTCTTTATATGGATGGGGCGCGCTGCTGTTTAAAGACAGCAAGGAAGTGTGGGCCACTGGGGGTGCGTGGGGAAAAGCGCCCCATATTATTGCACAGGCTGAAGCGAGGGCCTTCGTCTTGGCCTTGCTCGCTTTCAAGGGGAATTTGTCTATTACACTCCATTTGCGCATCGATAACACTACGGTAATGCATATTATGAGAAAAGGCAGCACGCATTCCGATGCCCTGGTGGGGAGGCAGGGCGCATCGACAGGGTTCTGCGGGACCAAGGCTTGAACGCCACATGGGGCTATGTCGCGTTGGAAAATAATCCTGCGGAGGGCACCTCGCGAGGAGCAAAGGGTTTGCCGACGGACATCGCGAACGGGTGGGACTTGCGAAGGGGAGCGCGGGAGGCGGGTTAAGGGCGCTTTCAGCACCTCCTTTTTGCCAGTTGACTACTGGCTTTAACTTCCTTATAAGGGGAAGGCCTTGAGGTTACTGGAAGCCCTCCGTCTATGTGAACCAGGGGCAAGGAGTTTCGAAATGGGATCTGGATAAAAGGCCTCGCTTACTCTCTCTCTCTCTCTTTTACTTAATAGGGGAAGGTAAGGTATAGACTATTCCCTCATGGAATTTTATGCAGCGTGACGTGGCTAAGTTTATGTTCGCTTGAGCCATTTCAAAGACACCATGCGTTGTTTTTCCCCTCGTCGATCCGGTGCTGATGGATAAGCTGTATTCCGTTTTAACGGGTCTTTCGTTGGAAGGGAAGCATCTGCTGTTTAGAGCTTCAGAAGTTGCGATAATACATTGTCATATGTTTCCTGTTTTATGGCCGCGGCGTGCGAAGTGGGGCCCTCCTCTCTCTCTTCCCTGGGGGCTCTTGGTATGGCTCGGTCTGCTTTTTGGACCGCTTTATCAAGTCCATCAGGGTGCTTGCATTCCATATGAACATTCATTGCCCCAGCATTGCCAATGACACATGCACACACACACACACACACACACACATACACACACGATGATCACGAAGATAATACGGTGTCCCAGCTAGGCACGTCTGGTCCTGACACTGTGCGATACAGTGAGCATAGCTCCGCAAAAGTTCTCCAAGAGGCGAACCTTTGCTGGTGTTTGATTTCCTGCAGAGAATACGGGTCGCGCTTAACCCTGGCACCGCGATGAGATGACAGGCATCACCGGGCAGGACGAAAAGTCTTTTTCAAAGTGGTGAACTTGTAAAGGTGCTTGGCCTCTACGGGTGCGCGTATACTCACTGCCTCGGGGATATGTGCCCCGCTAATAATGCGCTTAGTTTTAGTGGGCTTTCGTGTCCTCTGGAAGAGTGAGTCATACCTTCAAAAAAAAAAATAGACGGCTTCTCAGGAGACTATTATACAAGGACCCGCCTTTCCATTTGTCATTGTTCCCCGTGAATATGTTTTCTTCTTGTGTCGTTGCAAGTATTTTCAAATTGTACGAAATAAAGAAGAAGCTCGCTTCTTTCTTTTTTGCCATCAGACCCACCGCAAACTTCCCTTCCTCACCGCGGAGTCGTGTGAATCGGGGGATCCCAACAACTACTGTTTCGTAAGTCTGCGGAAAACGGTGTGACTCAATCTCCCTTCTGTTGCCGTGTCTGCTCGCATTGTAGATGAGGGACGTCTGTAAGTTGTTTCCTTCCTCTTTTGCCTCTTTCTCTCTTTATAGATCCAAGAACACAGCGACCACACAGCGCATATTTTCTTTCACAGAGCCATGAAGAATACAGGCAAAAGCAAGCAGAAACGTGCCTTCTCGAACGACGTTCCTCCTCCTCTTGCGCAGGGACATCTGCCTGACGAATCCCATCGGACATTCGGAGGCTCCCCCGTCCAGTCCGATAACGTGGTTTTGGCCGACGAGCGTAATATACTGGCGGGAGAGGTGTCGGCAATGGAGAATAAAAAGGCACACTTACAGGAGGAACTGAAGAGACAGCAAAACTCTGGTGACATCGGATTGAAAGCTTGTGCCGTTGGCAGTATGAAATTCCTTCCCACGGAGGAGCTGGGCGGCATGTGCGAGATTCGTATTGTTGGGAAAGTGCTTGGAGATAGCGACCTGAAGGCTCTCTACACATCTAAAGCGCTTACCCGAATACACATTTCCAAGTGCAGTGGCGTCTGTGACGTGCAGCTGCTGGCTGGCTTCAAGCAACTACAGGAGCTGCACTTGGAAGTTGATGGTGAGATACGGAACATGACCTCACTCAGTCAACTACCAGAACTGAGAAAGCTATCANACACATCTCAAGCGCTTACCCGAATAAACATTTCCAATTGCAGTGGCGTCTGTGACGTGCAGCTTCTAGCTGACTTGAAGCAACTACAGGAGCTGCACTTGGAAGTTGATGGTGAGATACGGAACATGACCTCACTCAGTCAACTACCAGAACTGAGAAAGCTATCAATGAGCAACACAAACATATATGATAGCGATGTGCGTCACCTGGGTATCCTCCAAAAATTGGAGGAACTCTCTCTTCGAAACTGTTCCCGGGTGACAAGCTGTCAGCGTATCAGTCAACTTCCACTCCTTCGGGTGCTTGATCTGAGCTTTACCGGAGTAACCGATGAAGGACTGATCGACCTCGGTGCGAGTCGCAGTCTTGTTAGGATTGGACTGTCGAATTGCAAGCACCTTACAGATGTGTCTCCTCTCGCATCTGTGAGCACTCTTGAGGAAGTGGTTCTTCGTGACTCACGATATGTGAGGAATGTCGGGTCCCTTGGCGAGCTGCCCAAACTGCGCGTGCTTGATTCGTGCAATACTGCCATCACAGATGATGAACTGAAGTGCCTTTCTGCGAGTCGCAGTCTTGTTCAAATTGACCTAGAAAACTGCAGATACTTGACAGACGCATCTCCTCTTGCGTCCATCAGTACACTTGAGAAGCTGAACCTTTGTGATTGTGGAGGTGTGACAACTGTTGGTGCCGTTGGACTGCTTCCTGTGCTGCGTGTGCTTGACTTGGACTCCACTGCCATCACCGATGATGAGCTGCGTAGCCTCTCTGCGAGTCGGAGCCTCGTGACGGTTGACCTTGGAAACTGCGAACGCCTGACCAATGTGTCTCCTCTTGCATCCATCGAGACGCTTGAGTGGATAGGGCTTTCTGGTTGCAAAGGTGTGACGACCGTTGGTGCCATTAGCATGCTTCCTGCGCTGTGTGTGCTTGAGTTGGACTCGCCTGCCATCACAGATGAAGACCTTCGTTCCCTTTCCACGTGCCGCAGCCTCGTGAAGTGTAAGTTGGGAAGCTCCAAGTACCTTACAAATGTGTCTCCTCTCGCATCCATCAAGACACTGGAAGAGGTGAACCTACATTGGTGCAAAGGCGTGACGACTGTTGGTGCCCTTGGCGAGCTGCCTGTCCTGCGCGTGCTTGAATTGGGCTTCACCTCTGTCACAAGCGAGGGGCTGAAGGGTCTCAGTGCCAGTACAAGCCTCGTGAGGATAGACCTCCAAAACTGTAGATGCGTGACGGACGTCTCTCCTCTTGCATCTATTGGCACGCTTGAAGAGGTGAACCTACATTGGTGCAAAGGCGTGACGGCTGTTGGTGCCCTTGGGATGCTTCCTTTACTTCGCGTGCTTGATTTGGAATCCACTCCTGTCACCGATGAGGGTCTGTGCGGTCTCGGTGCAAGCCAGAGCCTCGTGAAGATCAATGCAGCAGAGTGCGAGTGTCTGACAGACGTTTCCTCTCTGACATTGATTAAGACCCTTGAGGAGGTGAATCTGTGCGATTCTAGAGGGCTGAGGGACGTTGGCGTCATTGGCACACTGCCTTTGCTACATTCATTTAATTTGGGCTGCACTACAATCATCAATAAGGATATAAATTCTCTCTCTTCGAGTCGAAGCCTCGTGAAAATGGTTCTTCGAAGCTGTAGGCGCCTGACCGATGTGTCGTCTCTTGCATCCATCAGGACGCTTGAGGAAGTGGTTCTTCGTGGGTGCAGCAATGTGACGACCTTTAGTGCCCTTGGAGAGTTGCCTGTGCTGCGTGTGCTTGATTTGACCGCTTCTGGCATCACAGATGAGGGGCTCAGCGGCCTGGGTGCGAGTCGCAGTCTTGTGAAGATTGACCTTACTTTCTGTGAGCGGCTGAGAAATGTGTCGCATCTTGCGTCGATCAGCACACTTGAAGAGGTGAACCTGTTTGGGTGTAGAGGTGTGACGACTGTTGGTGCCCTTGGAAGGCTGCCTGGGCTGCGTGTGCTTGACGGGTATGACACTGGCATCACAGATGATGGGCTCAGGGGGCTGAGTGCGAGTCGCAGTCTTGTGAAGATTGAGCTTGCAGAATGCAAACGTTTCACAGATGTGTCTCCTCTTGCATCCATCGAGACGCTGGAAGAGGTGAGTCTTCGTGAGTGTACAGGTGTGACGACTGTTGGTGCCCTTGGCAGGCTGCCTGGGCTGCGTGTGCTTTCTTTGAAATCTACTGCCGTCACAGACGAGGAGTTGCAGGGTCTCAGTGCGAGTCGCAGCCTTGTGAAGATTGGACTCGAAAACTGCAAGCACCTTACAGATGTGTCTCCTCTCGCATCCATTGAGACGCTGGAAGATGTCGAACTTGGTTTTTGTCCCATGGTGAGTGGTGTCAATGCCCTTGGCAGGCTACCTATGCTGCGTCTGCTTGATTTATATTCTACTCCTGTCAATGAAGCGGAATTGACGTCGTTTAGCACGCGGGTAAAAATACAGAGATGAATACTATCCTCAGAAAGCCATGCTCTTTTTGCTTTGAAGTGGTTTTTTTTTTGTTATTACTGTGGTGTAAAGTTTTTTTTTCTCTGTGGTCGCAGTATACCATTGGGATATGTGTGGTTTGGTTCATGATTTTGTGGTGCCACCCTTGGTGTGAGCTGTGAGCTGCGGTGCCCGGCACATTATTCTGCTCTGCGCCGGGTTCCTCTTGGGTGAGAAAAGACACACATACTCATTGTTGTTTGGGCCAAAAGCACGGAAGAAAATTTTTTGGGGGCGATGTCCAGTTGCGAATCTTTTATGCGCTTCATGGGTAAAACAGCTGGAGGTGTAATAAAATACGGTTTCTTGATTTTTCAGTTTCTTGCTCGTTGCATTGGGAGGGCATTTTTGAGCGAAAGAAGGGCCTCATTTGTTGTTTTTTAAAAGAAAAAAAAGTAATTATTGCTCCTACCTGGTTGTAGTTCTCTTAATGGCGACAACAGCGCGTGGGAACTAACAATTCGACATGTGAAATGGGAAGGTGCTCTCTCACTGAAGAGAACGATGTGGGCTGAGCCATGCGCTTATTTGTTTGCGTCCCGTTATACCTGCCACTTTATGCTTGTCACTCTTTTTTGGTGTGGTCTTCTATTCGAGCAGGCAGGAGAAGGAGCTCCGCGGCTCTTTTGTCACTCCGGACTGCGCAACGCAGATCCCCCATGCTATGTGTTGTGGGGTGCCTGAAGTTCGACTGGCGCCACTATGCCTTGNTATGACTCCTCCGCTTGGAATGTGATTCAATCTCTTGAGGGAGGTGTGTGCCAACCATCTCTTTTTGTTTTGTTGATGAATGCGAGGAGAGCACTGTATTCCTGCTGCAATGCCTTCCAACCATTTAGCAGACCCCGAAAAACATTCGTCATTATGGCAACATCCATGCTCTGATTCACCGCCACCTCGCTATACCAAACTGGAGTGTGACAGCTCTGAGACAGGGATCCACAATAACTCCAGACGTTTGTGTGGGCTCGTGGGAGACATATGTAGCTCTGTGCTTCCTTCTCCTTTATGGTTATGTAGGCTATGCTTCCCATGCCTCTTGCAGCTGTTTGACATGCCAATTCCACTCGGGTAATGCACCTTTCATTGCCTGTCGTCAGTAATCACAAGTGGCGTCGTCATTCAGATGCATTGCCCACCGAAGCATGATGTGTGTGTGTGTGTGTGTGTGCTTTTAGCTTTTGAATTCGTCCGGAGGGAAACAAGTCTAGTTGAGTGGGAAAGTGTGTTGAATTATTGCT
>NW_008826409.1:0-5093 GCF_000691245.1 Trypanosoma grayi
TGCGGCGGCACTGCAGCGGGCGGTCGAGGAACGCCATGAGGTCGACGTAGTACGCGAAGTCCTCGAAGGTGAGTATCGAGTACGCCGCGCCGGCACGCCCTGCGCGTGCGACACGTCCAACGCGGTGAACAAACATCTTTGGCGTTGTCGGGAAGGAGAAGTTCACAACGTTGTCTAGCAGCGGGAGGTCGAGGCCGCGTGCGGCGACGTCCGTGACGATCATGACGTTCGTCTGGCGCTTGGCGAAGGCGTGCACGGCGTTGCGCCGCGCCTCCTGGTCCATGCTGCCATGCACCGCGCTGCAGGAGATGTGGTACGCCTCCATCACAACCTGCAGGAAGTCCACGTGAAACCTGGATTCGACAAAGATGAGGGCCTGTTGGGTACTGTCGTCGTTCACGGAGACGCCAAGTACTTTTTTCAGCAACACAATGAGGGCGGCAACCTTTTCGTCGTTACGAACCACAAAGGCACTTTGTTTAAGTTTCTCACTCAGTTTCATTTCTGCATCCAGGCGAATGACAACAGGGTTGTGAAGGCCGGCACTAGTGAACTCCGCCAGAACGCTAGGCATCGTGGCAGAGAAGAGGGCTCGCTGACAGGACTCTGGCAGCTTCTGCATGATGGCGACAATCTGCGGCTGCAAGCCCAGCTCAAATAGGCGATCGGCTTCATCTAACACAAGACACTTAACCATCGACAGCTGCAGTGACGCTTCCTCCATAATGTGCAGGAGACGTCCTGGTGTTGCCACGACAATATCGGGATTCGACCCCAATAACTCAAACTGCTGCTCCATCGAGTTACCACCGACAAGCGCCGCAAAGCGCAGGTCTAAAAACTTGTTCAGCTGAATACCAAAACGTAAGATCTGCAGGCTCAGCTCCCGCGTTGGGGAGAGAATGAGCCCCCGAATACCCACAATCTTGCTATGCGCCTTAAGAAGGTGCAGCGTCGGAATGAGAAACGCCGCCGTTTTGCCGGACCCCGTACGGGCCATGGCGACCACATCGTTGCCCTGAATCATTGGCGGGATTGCCTTGCGCTGGATGGGCGTCGGCACGTTGTAGCCGAGCCGCAGCACACCGTCGAGGAGCGGCTTGTCGAGCCCAAAGCTTTGAAACCCCCCACCCCGCTTCTTCTTCTGCGCCTCGGCCGCCTCCACGGCAGACTCCCACGTGCCTAAACCCTTCATCGCTCTCTCTCTCCCTATCCCTTGGCATCCAAGATGAAAGACAACAACGGCACAAAAAAAAAAATCAATGCACAGAGGCACGAGGAAAAAAAAAACACTCAAGGCGGGTCCATGACTTCGCTGCCAATTGAAGTACAAACCAATACGGCCCACGATGGCTTCGCCTGCTCCCCCCCCTCCAAACAACCAAAAGACAACACAAAATCACTCATCCCCACCCCCACATCCACACATATAAACCGGTATACACAAAGAGCAAGAACAAGCAGTAGCATGGAAGACCATGAACCCTCACCGACAAGCGCATACAGGAACCAAGAGGTCCCCTTTTTTTAATTCATATGATTTCAAGTGTGGCTTTGATGCGTTGCACTGAGGCACACTGAAGCGAGTCCAGGCGTTGAAAAAGCACACATCAACTTCCTGGATCCATGCTCCATTCGATTCATGTTTTTGAAAGAGAACAAATGGTGCACCCGCCTTGAAATGTGGCAGACAACGTTTGCAGCGAATAAGACCATTTGCCATGGTGCCAACGGGATTACCGTGCTGACAGTCCGCAATACGTGTGTCAAGCAACAGGGACACATCACACTGTAGCTGCAGCTTGGCACAGGAAGTCTCGCAATTATGCCATTCACCCCCTCCCTCCTCTTCGTCACCTGCAGGCTGTTGGGTCTGCACCGCTGCAAACGCGTACGCAACAGAGCCGTTCATTTTCGCCTTCAGTGGGAATGAAGGAGGTGAAGAGGGAGACAGAAGAAGATGCAACTCATCGGCGGAGGCAATGGGAGTTGTACCAATGCGCAGCTTTGCAACATGCGCTCTTGTGGGATGCAGGTACTCCTTTGCCTTGCTAAAGCGCATCAACCACATGTATGCGTTAGGGGACGCGTGCTCAGCCTCCTCCACCGAGCGGAGACCAAGAGGGAGTGGCAACGACACCGTTGGTTTACGCAGCAGCACTGCTCCGCCATACTTTGTGATATGCACCTCCGCGGGAATGTTCTTCATTCCAGACCCATACTTTTTGCGCCACTTCTTAAGTGCCAAATCTTGCGCAGGACCTAAACGTTTGCGTGTCTCCATTTCGATGTGACGAAGCACCTCCACGTGGAGCGATTCATACAGCGTCCACCATTCGTACCGATTAGCGTTATCTCGCCATGACTGGGAAAGCTGCTTTCGCATCCATACCCCCATCACCTGCAAACTATGATCAAGGCGCTCGAGATTGAACCACGGCTTTGGCGTGCCAGTAAAGTGGTACACCCCACGAGGGCGCTTCAGCATTTCCCCAATGGTGTTAAAGCAGGCGCGGAAGAGAAGTCCATCGCGCGCTTGCCAACGATTGTACCCGTAACTACCAAGACGAAATTCCAAGTAAAGGTCAAGAAACACCTTCAGCGACGGTTGAAGA
Organism: Trypanosoma grayi; assembly: GCF_000691245.1. Classification (NCBI taxonomy): domain Eukaryota; phylum Euglenozoa; class Kinetoplastea; order Trypanosomatida; family Trypanosomatidae; genus Trypanosoma; species Trypanosoma grayi. The sequence continues at coordinate 2,616 of NW_008826409.1, forward strand.
ATCATCAGACCGGTTTGAAAGTAAGCATCATCACCAACTGCAAATAACAATGGCACAGTCTTATTCGCTATGAGTCTTTTCCACTCGTGCTCTGCGAGCGGGTAAGAGAGTGCATCACGTCGTTCCTTTGTCCAGCTGCTGGGATCCGTGGAGTGTACAACCCTCACGATACTCTCAGGCATTTTCAAGAGGAAGTCTGGATTATCGGTGATGAGGCTATCTGCATCAAGGAACACAATCCCACCCGTGTAGTCCTCCAGCATGTAAAGGTACATCTTGTCAAAAGTGGCCTGATACGCACTCTTTGGGGCCCACTGCTGTAGCCCATGAAAAACCATCACCCGGTCAAAGGCAGCTTGTAGCAATACAAACATTTCCTTTTTGATGTGCTCGCTGATCATCAACACAATGTCCGCACCACCGTTGCGGCTCAGAGGAGACTGCCTGCGAATGGAGTCTGCCAGCACCATTGCCCCATCCAAGTAACGGTGATTCGACACCATCATCACGTACGCATACTTTGGCACATGCTTCATCACCTCGGCTTGGTCCCACGATGCATATTCGCTACACTTCTTCCGTCCTTCCTGTAAAGGCTTGATAGACTGCTCTTCCTCTTGGATCTGGCGGTCGTATCGCTCCCACCGTCTACAGTGCACCGGGTGATACATGCCGCCCACAAACTCACGCATCATTCCAATCTCAAAAGGCTCTTCGATAGGAATTGTCACATTCCCCGGTAAAGGTGGGCAGATGGTCGGCGTCACACCCTGCTTGTACCCAACCTTCTCCACGATGGCTTTGAGTGTCCAAAGCCGGCTTCGTCGAGTATAGTACACACGTAAGAGTGGTGATTCCTCAACGTCTTGTAATCCCTTTCGTGTTTCATTGGCCAGTGAACCCAGAGATATTAGACCCTGCGTTCCTTCGCCTGGCGCTGGTCGTGGGACGGGTATTGCTGCAGCTGTCATCTTCTTGACTATACCTGCATTTGCGTCTACGCCCGCTGTTGTCGACGGTGGCGCTACTGCCGCTGCATCACCTTCCCCATCCGAGACATGCTGCAGACGCTGTGGGAATGGCAACCAAAGGAACACATTGAAGATGAGAAAGACCAGAATGAGCAGCATTGACGGTACTGAGCACCACGCCACTCTTGCGCGGCGATGCCCTGGTGGTAATCGCCTGGGGCGATACATTCCGAACTTTATCCACCACAGCTTATCTTCTTATCCTCTCCCCCCGCTAAGAGGTGGCGGCTGGGGACGCAACTAATTATGGTAAAAAGAAAAAAAAAACACATAAATAGGTAGAGTTTATGTCTGTCTGTCTGAGTGTGAACAAACAAACCACCTCGAACTAGCAAGGACCCTCTCCCCACCACAAGTACACCACAGAGTCATGGTTGGAGGGGTGAANGGGGGGGGGGGACGAAGAGGAATACCAATGACACCCAGAAAGAAGGTCATTTTATTATGAATCGACTGGTCTCACAGACCTTCTGAGACTCTCCACACTGAAATGTTCCCAACTCTTTCTTTGCCAATTCCCCACCACCACCACCACCAATCACTTCCTCATCTGTCTCTCCCTCTTCCATCAACTCAGTTCAACTGTATGGACTGAAGGTTAGGTTTCACATCCAATGGTGCTCGCCGCTCTTCCTCCACATCGGCCATGGCTCTCATCGTCTTTGCCTGAGTGGCGGCCACCACAAGGCCATGCAGAATGTCCTGCGCCTCCTCTTCGCTCTGACGGATGAGGTCTGGCCGCTGCCTCAACGCCGTTTCTGTTGCCTCCTCAACGTTGTATGGCTCCACCGCACTGACATAAGGAGCACCAACGTTGTGTGTAGCAGACGATGTTCGCAGTGGGTCACCGCAGTACCTATACGGCGAGTAAATAGAGGGCGGGTAGATTGTCCGCATCAAGAAGCCCGGTGAGGTGCGCGGGTCGTACGAGTCGAGTGACGCCTGCGAGTCCATCTGCATTGTGAGTAGCGACGTGGCACCCAACTGCACGAGCTGCTTCAAGATATCCGTCATGTCATCTGTCGTGGGGGCACGCTCTGTTTCATCGTCGCCGTTGCCGTCGGCGTGATGTGCGGGATCACAGAGGTCGTATGTGTTGTCTTCTTCACCGCACAGGCTGGCAGTGGCGGGGAGGCTCTCGAACGGCAGTGTTGCCACCACACGCCCGGTGACGCGGTTTTTAATGCATACACCCGAGAGATCACCGGAGAGGCCGAACGACGCGCAGATGTCTTTGAGCGTGACGGACGCGTCCGGAACCTCGACGAAGCGCTCGCCATAGTACACCACCCCCTGCATCACTCTTGGCCCCTTTGCACCCCGCCCCGCCGAGCCAAGTACACAAGAGAGAGAGTGAGAGAGAAAGAGAGAGTGAGAGGAGGTAAGAAGCAAGAGAAATAGGCAACCAAGAGCATAAAGGAATAATAAAAAGGTGCCACAGGTGCAT
>NW_008826409.1:5153-7916 GCF_000691245.1 Trypanosoma grayi
AAAAAAAAAAAACACTCCTTTCACCCTCCCACAAAAAAAGAAAAGAGGACAACAACAGGAAAAAAACAAACTGCAACGGTGCCATCAAAAAACTTCTTTACATTTTCGACTTCAAACTGTACGACGCAGGATGTGGGTGATGGATGGGAGACGCATTAAGAGCGCAACGGGCCCATAGCTTGCCAGAAGAGCCGCAGCAACTGCCATTATGACAATGGTCACAACCTGAAAATAAGGAAACGAAAGCGGCACTGGCAGTTGTGTAAACAGATAATTCTGAAGTTGCATAGTGTAGCCCACCACCACTCCTACAACAACACCCATGATCCCAGCAGCAACAACAACGGTAAACGCTTCCCACACAAAAATCCTGTAAATCTGAAACTTTGTCATACCAATGCAGCGATAAATTCCTATTTCTTTCGACGACTGCATCACGTTTGCCGTCATACTGCTGAGAAGTGAAAAGAAGCAGATTGCCAAGGTCATAACTTGCGTGAAGGTGAAAAAGAAACCCATTATATTTTCTGCAATGCTCAAGTACTCGGTAGTTGATGCATCGTCACGAACCGAATAATACTCAAACCTGCTATTCGTTAGGTATTTGCTTACCGCTCGAGAAACCGAACTCAAACGACGTGGATCAGGGACTCGAAGTGTCACGGACTCCAAGGCAATACTGCGAACACTCAGGTAATCTATTGAACTGACGCGAAGAGCAGTAGGGTAGGAAACCAAAACATCACAATCCACACTACGGAACTTTGACATTGTCACATGGGGAGCGGCACTCAGCACCGCAGACGGCTGCACTGCATATCGCACACTTTTTGCAGTCTTCTTAACAGTATTGGTAGTCAACGCTGTCACAAGCATCATGGGATCTTCAAGTGAGTTTGAATTTATCGTTGAGTAAGCTGAAGCTGACATAATCAATTGGTTTCGTCCTTCTGTGTAAAGAGCACCAGCGAGAGAGTACTGTCTGCTACGCCGGTTGTACCTATCCACCAAGAGGAACTTCTTGTCGAGGACTTCAAAGAAGTTGGGCGGAACACCGCGGACACCCCTTGCCAATACTGTTCGAAACCTCCCTGGTGATGACAAGGTGACGTTCTGCAGAGGCTTACCGTAAGTGATAGACCGCGAAAGGTAAGTCAACGCCGTGACAGCACTCAGTTGCGTCTTCACAAACATGGCAAAGGGCCCGAGATGCCTTAAGGCCAGTGAGTCAGATGAAACCACTACTTCAGCGCCTGTTGCTCTGCGCATATCGTACTGAAATGACCGAAGTTGTAATTGAACAGCAATCGTGATGAACATAACAAACCCAAGTGAGAGCGCGTACATCAACGTCGTCGTACGGTTACGTCTTCTGTGTGCCTTCAAGCAAACATGTACCGCCTGGAAAACTGCGCTGCCCTCCCAGAAGAGGAAGAGATACGACACCATCGATTGAAGAAGACGCTCAAGATTTAGGGAGAGTATCACCAAACCTGTCAGCATTCCAATAAGGACGCCCAAAAATATACCGAAGAGCAAGGCAAGCTGCGATTGCACCATTCCAATGGGGAAAAGGTAATACAATAGGAATCCAAACACAGCGAAAGCAATCCCGAGAGCAAACATAGTAATATCGAACCCGCTTGCGTCTCTCTCCCGCACAATTTTGTATAATACACCCGAATTCTTACCACGAGAAGAATTCAGAGCATCCGGGAGATTTTGAGAGACGAGCGAGATAATGGGAAGAATTGAACCAATAAGTGGGAGCATTAGACCAGCAAACGTCGCCCATCCAATTGCTTCCCCAGGAACGAGCAGAGGGAGCTGCACGGAAATTATGGCACTGACAATGGAGCGTAGTCCAAGATATATTAGCTGCCCAATAGCGAGACCAGCAATCCAAGCTGGTATCGTAAAGAAGTACGCGTTTGTTAGCACCATCAGCACCAAACTCTCCCGTGTGAAGCCTAGCATACGGTGAATACCCAATTCATACACTCGTGTTTCCACACCCACATTAAGAAGTGAGTAAATGAGCACAAGGCTGAGGAAAGCCAAAGCAAGGAGCATGAGAGATGCGATTAGCCCAACGAAAAGTGAGAAGAACTTCACTGAAGACAAAAAACGGATAATAGGCGTGTCTACTGTGAGCTGATTGAAACCAAGAGGGCCAATTATAGTGGAGGCCCAGGAAGTCACGTGGTATCGTACGGTGGCATAATCTGAACTCTTATACGCATTCGTTCGCGCCCGTGGATTGAGATTAAAGTGAATGCTAGTCGCACACCATTTTGGGTTCTTCCGCGCCACTTCTTTTCGCGTCGCCTCACTCACGGATGGACTCAAGCCCTCGGCGACGACATCAAGCATTGAGTGAAAATCCATGACGATGAAATCCACCACGTCAAACTTTGCGGTATCAAAAGCAATAATATCGACAACCTTCATCGGCATAATACTGTACTGGTTGCCCACGAGGTCGGGCATGCCTTGAACCACTTCTCGAAGTGGCCCACTGATATCTGCAAAAAGTACAACGGTGTCCCCGACAACGGTATCATTCGCTGCAAGCGCGACACTTTTGGATAGAATTACCTCGCCTCTCTGCAGTTTGGGTTTTTTCCATGGCACACCGAAGCCCATTCGCTCCTCGCGTTCACTGTCGATGGCGAATAGCCGTTGGCGAACTTCTGGTGCATCGCAGTGCGTATTTACGCAACCCGCACGGCACGGCTTGTTGTCTGCGCCCAACCATAAGTC
>NW_008826410.1:0-7910 GCF_000691245.1 Trypanosoma grayi
TGATTATACTTCTTTTTCTTGGCGCTGTGAGCGCTTGTGCTTCTACTCACTTTGCTCCTTCTCTTGTCCACATTTTGCTGATTATTACCCTCGGGGCCCTGAGTCTGTCGCGCCGTCTCCGCTTAGAGAGTGTGAGAAAGGGAGGGACGATGACGCACGTCGACCAGTTGCTGGGTGAGTACCTGCGTGTCATTAACTCCAAGGACGACGAAATTCTCGATCTCATCCGTGGCCTCGAGGAACATCGTTGTGAACTGAAGAAGCGAGAGGACCTGCACAAGACAGACGTAGTGGGTACACAGAAAGAGCTAGAGAAGTCGCGACGAAACGTAAGGAAGATGGAACAGCAGCACCGAAAGGATGAGGAGGATATCAACCGGCTTGTTAATCACAACGAGGACATGAAGGTGCAGATTCATGGCTTTCAGCAAAAGTTAGCGGAAACGGCTAAGGAAGTTGAGCAGAAACAGCAAGAGCACACTCGAGAGCTGGAGGAAGCTGGTCAGCGCCATGCTGCGGAAGTTCAGTCTCTTCGAGTGGAGCTTGATGCGCTGAGGGCTGAACAGTCTCATGTACGACACGAGCGTGAGGCTGCACGTACTGCTATTGAGGCAGCTGCGCTGCGAGAGCAGCAGCTTCAGGCGAGAGAAGTGGTCAATGAAGATCTGAGGAACTCGCTGGCGAGCGTGCGACAGGAGATGCTGTCTATGGTTCCAGCGCAACAACATAGAGAGGTCGTAGCTGAGCTCAAAGAGTCGTTGCGCTCTCTAAATGAGAAGTCGACCGCAGAGATAAGGGATTTGAAGGTGGAGTTGTCAAGGGTGAAGAAGGCTGCTGGCAAATACGTAAGCTCACTGAGCGAGCTTGAAGCGTCACAAGCGCAGCTCCAGAAGAAGCAGGTGGAGGCCTTGCAAAGGGAGGAGGAAGCACGCCGGCAGCTGGAGGGGGAGCGCGAATCAAGCAAAAGGCTCTCCGCCTCGCAACAGAAAGAAATCGAGTTGGCCCGCGAGTCGGCTGAGCAGGCAGTGACAAGACTCGAATCTGCTACGCTGCAGCTGCAGCAAAGTCACGACAAGGGGCAGGCAGCGGAGAGGCGGCTGACGGAGATGTCTGAAGCGCTTAAGCAGGAGCGAGAGCGCGCTGGCCAGGAACGCGAGAGGATGTCCCTGCAGCTGAGTACCCTTCAGACACAAACAGCAGAGCAGCAGCGCGAGGCTGAGCGCATGCAGCGGAAGATGGAGGCAGGCACAGCGGAGCTTAAAGTCTGCCACGCAGCCGTGGCCGCCGCGAAGGAAGAAGGGCTCCGCGGCGCTGCAGAGCTAAAGGAGAGGCTCTCGCTGGTGACGGCGGAGCGGGATCGAGAACGGGGGGACCGTGAGCGTATCGTTTTTGAGCTGAAAGATGCGCAGAACCAGTTAAGCATGCTACAGGATCGGAGTATTGACGAGAAAAAAATGCTGGTGGTAAAATTAGATGATGCCAACATGAACATTGAAAGGATGCGAATCCAGCTGAGGGATAAGGAGCACGAACAGCAAGCACTCCTGTCTGCGCAGGAAAAACGGCTGCAGGAGGCCGAGTGGGCACACAAAAGTGAGCTGGCAGAATGTAGAAAAAAGTTGGAGGGAGAAATCAGCGAGCTTCGGCAGCGCCTAGATTCTGCCAATACTCGTATGGCTGAGGAAATAGCCAATCATAAGACACACCAACGCGAACTGGTGGCTTTGCAGGAGACTGTGAGGAGCAGCCGTGAGGAGGGTGAACGCCGGGCTGCAGAAGTGCGTGAGGCTGCGAGGGCTCTTGAGGATGCAAGGCGCGAGGCATCATCATTTCGTGAGATGCTGGCGAAGCAACAACGACAAATAGATGCCGCGGCGGGGAGTGAAGCGAGGCTACGGCAATCAACGGGGCAACTGGAGAGCGATCGCGTGGCAGACGCTAAGAAAAACGAGTCACTCGAACGAGCCCTTGCAGATGCTAAAGAGAGGCTTGGGGAGAAGTGCGACGAGGTTCTGGAGTTGAGACGGCAACTAAAGAGGGCGAATGACGAAGATACCAAAAGAGAATCTGCGGAGCTGGTGGGGAGGCTGCGTGAGTCACAAGGGCGCGTGGAGCAGCTGCAGCGGGAGCAGGAACGTCTCCTCGCGTCTGTAGAGAAGCTGCAGGAGCGCCACAACGCCGCCGAGAAGGCGCAGCGTGAGGCCAACGAGGAGCTTAGCCGCGTCAACGCGGAGCTGCAGAAGAAGGCTAAAGAGTGCACACGGGTCGCACAGCACGCAAAGGAGGTGGAAGACCTTGCGCGACGGAGCTGCGAGGAGCTGGAGCGAGACCTTACCCGTCGTGACGCCACCATCGCGTCGCTCCAACAGGAGGTCCCGCACCTTTTGGAAGAGCGCGCAAAGGTGGTGGTGCTCGAGGAGCGTCTAACTCACCAAGCTGATATAAACCGCCGTGACACAGAGGCACTACAGGGCCGCATTGCACTGCTCGAGAAGGAACTCGATGCGCGTGAAGCGCAACTGCAGCAGCAGGTGGCAGAAACTGATAGTATCGCCTCGCAGCTGCGTCCCATGCAGGACCGTGCTGGTGCGCTAGAGGAGATGGTGAGGCAGAAGGAGAAGAAACATGCTCTGCGCAAGGAGGCATTGCGCAAAGCGCTTGAGCAAGTTGATGTCGCAGCCGCGCGCGCAGCAGAAGCCGAGAGCGAGTTGGCAAAGATAAAGGCCTCGCGCGAGAAAAGTTCCGACGCATGTAAAGCCGAGACACAGCGGCTACAAGAACGACTTCGGGTGGCACTTGAGGCGCAGCATGCCGCTGAGACACGACTGACTGCACAGGAGGTGGCGCTTGCAGAGGCGATGCGGACTGCGACCAGCAGCCAGCAGGCGATGCAGGAGCAGCAGAGCATTTGCGTCGCCAAACACGCGGAAGAGCTTCGAGGGGCAATTGAGCGTGCAAACATGTTGGGTCGAGAAACGGTGCAGGCGAAAGAAGCACTGCGCGCTGCGGAGGTGGAAAAGGAAGAGGCGTTACAATATGCGAGGAATGCGCATCGTAGGATGGCTACCTCGTATAGTCGTCTTGTCACAAACTTTGCAGAAGAGGCGATGATAACGAAGGAGATGTTTGGAGACTTCGCAATCGCGGTCGTCACGCGCTCGTTCCACCAGCTAGGGAGGGTCGCCCATAACGGCTGGGACCTCGCTGTATCGTTTAAACAGCATTGTGGCGAGGAGCTGCAGCAACAGCAAGTGAAGTTGCGGCGTGAGCTTGATGAATTGAAGCGGACCCATGCTGACGAAATGCAGGCGGTGCTCGAAGAACGGAACAAGGAGCTTTCGAAGGCGGCGCTGCAGCACGGCAGCGACATTGCGCAACTACGACAGGAGATTGTGGAGGTGGCGTCGCGAGCCACACGCGAAGGGGAGGCGACAATGAAAGAATACCGCCGCAAGGAGGAGCAGTTTCACCGCGACCGAACAGAGTTGGAGTGCGCCAAACTGGAGATCGCTCACCAGGCGGACCAGATCGCTGCGCTAAAAGAACAACTTCGCTCCTTTGAACAGAGATCAGAGGCGGAACGTTCAGCCCTCGACCAGGAGAAGCGGTCGCTGGAGCAGCAACGGGAGCGTATCCGCCGCCGGCTCGATGACTGCACGGTAGAGCAGAACCAGAGCGAAGTGGAGGTGCGCGAGCTGCGCAGTGAATTGTCGGCTCTTCAGCAGGTTCTGCAGGAAAAGGAAAGCGCGCTAGCTAGTGAGCGTGAGAGAACACGTGAGGAGAACCGCCGGCTGGCCACACTCACCGCCGCGAAGGAAACGCTGCACAACCAAGTCGAGGAGAATCGCCGGCAGATGCAGCTGCTGCAGCAGCAGTTGTCAGCTGCCCGCCAAGGTGCACAACAGACAGGACACACGGCCGCAGCACAGCAGAGTCGAATGGAAGAGCGCATCGCCGAGCTTACGAGGGCCCTCAATGCGCTCGAGTTGGAGAAGCGGCGTCTTGAACGCCAGGTGCGCAACGATGAGAAGAAAATTGGCGTTTTCGAAAAGGAGATTGCAGAGTCACGCAAGCGAGAGGCGGAGCTGTCGAGCCAATTGCAGGCACGCAAGGTAGAGAATTCGGCGCTGAAAGAGCGGTGCGCAAACCTCGAGTCACTGAAGAACATAGCAGAGGTCACCCTCGCGGAGACGAGACTACGGGAGAAGGACCTCGTTGAGAAGATGGAGGAAATGCGCAGCGCACAACAGCTGATGCAGCTCTGCTTCGACAAACAGCAGGAACAACTGGAGGTGGGTCGGAGAATGCACGAGCATGACGTGAACCGCAGCGGTTTCTTATACAAGGACAGTCACTAGGCCGAATATATGTGATATCTTTTCTTCTGTCTCTCTCACTATATATATATATATATATATCCCTTCGCTGTATGCACACAAATGCCCACATACATATGGATGTGTCGGTGTGTGCTTGTGTTTCATAGAGGTGCACTCTGTCCCTTCTCATTTCTCTGGTTTGCACCTTGTCAAGCGGTGTCAGACAAGTGGGCATGCTGTGTCTAACCTTTCAGATTTCAATTTCATTTTTAAGCTCCAACTCTTGCCCTTGTTCTCCTCCTCCTTATCATCTTTCTCCTCGTCCTGGATGTCACAGCAGGAGCAAATGGACGAGGTGCGCGACGGGATTCACCATGCCTGGAAGGGGGCGATGCGCGGGGCGAAGAAGGGGTTCAAGATGACGAAGAGTGTGCTGCGCAGCATCCCCGTCGACCGGCTACGCGTGCCGGGCGCCAGTGGCATGACGGCGAGCAAAAGCAGCGCATTGCGGCGCCTTTTCCAGCTTCGGTACGGCGCACAGATTAACAATGAGCACGGCGAGCGTGTCGCGGCAGCGGAGGTAAGTGATGTGGAGTCTGAGGAAGTGGAAGCCCTGACCGACGAGCAGGTGCACGAGCGTGTCGATAAGAAGTACTTTGACAAGTCGTACGAAGCGATGAAGTATGAGATCACACACATGGATGTAGCTGAAGGCGGAAGCGATGAGGCACAGCAGCGGCAGGCGACGGAGACTGCTATTCGTGAGCTGCGGCAGAAGTGTGATGTTGTGAGTGCAACGCTAAAGAAGCGTGTCTTGGCGAACAGCAAGGGGTTCGTCAACGGGGTGGAGGAGATTCGGCTCATCAACGACGAGCTATTGGCGACGTCAAGCGACTGCAAGAAGGGGCGTAATTACATCCGCAAGGCAAAGAGTGGTGCAGCGGAGCAGATGAAGATATTAGTTTACCACCGTAAGCGCGGCAACTGCAAGGCGACGCTCGGGGTGCTTGATGCGATGCGGCAACTCTGCTGGAAGCGCACCCAGCTACTGACTCTCATAGAGGGTGGTAAGCTCCTCGAGGCAGCAGAACTGTTGCGCCAGCATGCAGATATAGAACAGGAGGAGTGTATCAAGAAGCTGCACTGCATGTGTCAAGTCATTGACGAGTGGAAAGATTACCGCGACAATGGTAAGGCACTTCAACGCTGCCAAGATGCTGCGCTGACAGAGTGTCTGACTGCGAAGTTTATCCCATCGAAGTACCGCAATGCGTTTGAGGCCTCACGTGCCTTGGGCACCGTCGATCACACCTGCAGACTCATCGCGCAGACGTTGTGGGAGTCGGTGGTCTATATCCTCACCAAGTCTCTCACAGAGGTGTCAGACGTCAAAGCGGAAGACGCGTCTATTGCTGATATCGCCGCGGCGATCCACCCCGATCACTTAATGCTCTGTTTGTGCCAGATGTGCACCAAGATGATGGACTTTTTCTACCTCTTTGTCACTGTGCGGAAGATGCACGCCGACGACAGTCGTTCGAGTCACCCACTCACGACGCTCCATGCTGCGGCCCTGCAAGAGATCACAGTGGTGGGGCGGAAACTCGGGCAAGACTTGGTCGAAAAGATCGCCCTCGTACTGGAGAAGTCACGGTTCGACACCGTTGATGTGGAACGGGTCTTGCATATTTTCTTCGTTGTGAGTATGCTTATCGAAGCTACTTCGGCATTGGGGTTGGAGAAGATGGAGCAGGCCGCTGCACGAACACAGGTAAAGGCGTCGCTGGTGCAGTACATCACGCGGCAGTTCCAGGAGCCCAAGGCGATTCAATTGCTGCAGTTTATGGCAGACGACACATGGGTTGTCGGCGATGTTGACGCGTTACAGCTGAACGTTGTGGTCCCACTCCATCCTGAAACGTACCGCCACGCAGTAAAGGAGGTGAAGGCATACCTCACCGACGCCTCCATCGAAACGCCTGGCACTCACGAGAACCCCTTCTACGCCGCACACATGTTGATGCCGCAGGACACGGCACATTTGGTGCACACAGAACCGTTCCGCGAGGAAGCCGCACGCCGTGGGGTGCACGCTACACCGTCCCTCTTGACGTCGTCATCTGTGTCGGTGGCGAATGTGCTGCTGGAGTATGTTGCCCGAATTGTGGCGCGCTTTGCCCCACTCGCAGCGGAGACGCTCGGTTGGGCGGAGGATTTTGTCAGCCTATACGTCTACACCGTAGCCGACAATTTTGTCTCCATATCGCGTGCAGTGCGTCTCGAGCACCAAGCCGACCTGAGCGAGGCGACACAGGCGGTTCTAGCGGAGATGCATGTGGCGGCGGAGAGGGCGGCGCGGCAGCAAATCGCCGATACCCACAGCGCTACAGCAGATAACGACGCCCCCGCGAGCTTTCCCCCACGTGTGTGGGGCCGCATTCGTGGCATCATAGCAAGTCAGGCGCACCAGTACGCTGTCGTGAACCGTGCAGTGGCGGCGCAGTCGTGTGTGACGCTCGTGTACATTTTGGAGGCGACAGTCCGCTCGGTGGCCCCACTGCTGCCACCTGCAACGGTCGAGCAGCGCCTGAGACGCTGTGACGGCATGAAGGCAGCTACTGAGGAACTGCTGCACGTTGGCCTCCACCGTCTTTGTCTGGCTATATTCCCAATGGAAAGCGTCTGTCAGAGCATTAGTAAATTGCGCGGCAACGAGAAGGAGGTGCAGGCAAGTCCGTATGTGCAACAACTTGTGGATGAAATGGTCGCACTCAATAAAAAGCGTTATGTTATGCCGACGCCGGAGCTAGAGCGACTTTTTGTGCAGCGTTTTATCTTCGCCGTTCAGGTGGCATTGCTGAAGGAGTACTGCAAACTCGCCAAGAAGAAGCTTACTGATGCCCTCATCATGCAGATATCTGTGGATGTGCAAAGCCTCCAGCAGCAGGTGGGGGCAAAGTTTGGGAAGTCGTTGCTCGTCCTGCCGGACTATCTTCTTAGTGTCATCAAGGCCGGCTTCATTGAGGGCAGAGAGGAGCGCTTGGAGTGGGTGAAGGCGCACCACGCCGCCTACTGCGCTGTTGACCTAGTGCAGTGGTTCTCCGCCGGTGATCGCACCGTGAGGGTGCAGCTGGAGGATCTGCTGGAGCGGGCGAGGCACAGAGACGTGATACCTGTCTCGGCATTCCGCTAGCACCAGCTCCGTCAGCATCGATGTGATGGCCCCTTTTCACTTTCCTCGGGGAAGGTGGCGGGGCTGCCAAGAGGAAGAAAAAAAAAGGGGGGGGGAGGAGGCAGAACACACGAAAAAAAAAGCAGTGCAGCAATGAAAATCTGATGAATGTAGCATTCACATCGTGATTTTCTGTGGCGTTGGGTTTTTTTTGTTTGCTGTTGTTTCGTGTGGCCTGCCGGCTGCGGGGTGCATCTTTCCTCTCCCCCCTTTCTCCCGGACTACATGTGTGGGGGTGGACGCCGCGGTGTGCTCGGTGGCCTCTCGGACTCGTGCTTCATTTTGTTTTGTTGCTTTTTTTTTTGTTTTGTGATGCTGCTGCTCTTGGCGAGGGTCTTCTTTTGCTTGTTGGGCTTGAA
>NW_008826411.1:0-5937 GCF_000691245.1 Trypanosoma grayi
GGCTTACGAGAGGGTGAAGGAACACTGTGGTTACGTGCGGATGAACGGTCACCGTGGGTGCGTGTGTACCGCGGTGAGTGGCTGGCGGGGAAGCGTGACGGCTTTGGTACTTCATGGGAAGAAAATGGTGACGTGTACGAGGGTGAATGGGTAGATGATCAGCGCAGTGGTTTCGGCAAACTCTTCCTAGCCAATGGTGATATCCTTAAAGGGGAGTTTCGCAACGGCCTCTGTGATGGTCGGGCGCTGCTGCTACTGACAAATGGCGACTGGCACGATGGCTACTGGGCAGCAGGGCTGCGGGAGGGTCCTGGTCTTTGGTGCTACGTACAGCGACAACAGTGTCTTCAGGGTGATTGGTCTAAAGGTGTATGCAAGTGTGGCAAGATGTACGATATGCCAGACAAGACGACCAGTGAAAACAGTCGTTTTATCCCGCGACTAGGGCTTTTGCGCGAGGATGAAGTTCTGGAGTTGGAACGGCGAAAGCTTTACGATAGTCGTGTGCAAGAATTTTCGGCGCTGGGCCGTGATTGGGTCGAACCTGTTATTACCACACCTCTCGGTACTACTGTTTCAAGCCTGGATGATGAGGGGAGGCATGTCATCGACGAGGCTGGACATGGGATGGATGTGATGGGGCAGCAAATTGCGGAGGTGTGGGGGTTGGATGTAGAGTAGTGGCTATGTGCGCTTCTTGCCGCGCCATGTACACATTATTAGATTGCTCATGGAACAATGCTCTTGTCCCTTTCTGGTGAAGGTCTGTTGGAGGTCGTGACATTTTTTTTTTTAATATCCTTTTTTTCTTGGTTTACCTGGAAGTTTTTTTTTATAATAGTTTTAAATTTCTCTCTTTAAGAGAGTTCGGGTGTGAAAAACGCGTCAAAAGCTTTAGTGACACCGTGCAGGATGAGAATGACTAGCATGAGTCCTACGCAACGGGAGTCACCTTTGAAGCAGTCGCGGCAGCAGAACTCTGCCTCGCTAAGCCGCCGCCTCGTTGAGGATTACCACCGCTCCGTTGCGTATTCCATCGGCGAGCTGCCATCGCACCGCACATTCTCCGACCGCTACGGAAATCTAAAGGGGGCCCCCGTCGCCACGCGCCGTGACGGGTCTCCAAAGGGAGTGACCGCTGCCGCTGCAGCGGCAGCAGCAGCATCAGGCACTGCATCTGACCCTCTGCAGTGGTATTTTGACCGCGCAGACACAGAGGAGGCCGCTGGGAAACTGCGTGACGCGCAAAAGTTTCTGCAGGCGGCTCTTGAACAACTGCAGCGCTCTGAAAGCAGTCCTACAGGATCTACGATGAATACTATGAGCAGTTCGGAGAAGAAGGCGGAGCAAGACCGAGTGCGGGCGGCTGCCATCCTGATACGCCTCGGTAAGTTGTCGATGCGACAGAATGAACACCAGGAAGCCCTCGATTTTTTTACGCTCAGTAGCCATATCGACCCGCTTGCCACGGACACGTATGCACTGCGGGGAGCTTGTCATGAGTATCTCGAAAATCACGCCGCGGCCTACAAGGAGTATGAGAAGTACCTCAGCCTAAGCCCACCTACAATGGCTGTCCTAGCGCACACAAGTCAATGTGCGCTAAAGGCTGACCGGTATGAAGCGGCGGAGCGACACCTTCACGATTTACTTCTGCTGACAAAAGGGGCGTCTGCTTCCGTTTCGTTGTCTCCTAGTAGCCATTCAAATCGTTTTGATTCTCCGAGCTTCTACGAGGCTCACGCGTACTACTGCCTAGGACTTGTAAAAGATAAACAAGCAGCAGCCATCTCTGAGACTTCAGTGAGGTTTTCAAAAGCTGAAGAGTTGATGCATGAGGCGCGCACTTTGTATGAACGGGCAGCTTCAAACTCGGCGTACGTGTGCGCTCACGAGGATGCTGCCGAGAGTGCTATGGCAGTGCAGGATGCGTCACTGGCGTTAGAGAACCTGCGGCACCTCCAGCATTTGCGTAAGAGCTGCGCGCAGTACTACTCCCGTGCGGCGGATGTGTATGCAATGATTAACGACACTTCATCGGAGGTGGAGGAGCTTTCCAAAGCGCTTGACCAGCGGCAATCCGTGTTGGAGCGTCGGCAAACACTTCTCCGCCGTGCTGCTGTGTATGCGATAAAGCTGCAGAATCTTGACAATGCTATTGTGGACTTATCACTCTTGTTGAGTCTACCGGGGGATGACCACTGCACGGCGATGGCATACCTGCAGCGTGCCAGGGCTTTCCAACAGCGCAGCTACGAGCGCTCACAGAGTTCGCGTGAGGACGTTGCCGCTGCCCTGCGCGACTATGACGATTTTGTGGAGGCCGCGTTGAGGCGCCCAGAAGAGCTGCCGGCTCCACCGGAATGCATTACCGAGGCAATGCTCATCCTCGCCAATGGGGCATTTGAGGAGAAGAACTATGGTCGCGCAGCCCACTTCTTTGCGCGGGCTGTTGCGCGTGGGTGGCAGCCCAAGGAGCCTCTTCCGCAAGCGCGCCGTCAGCCCAAGAAAGCCTCCAAAGCGTCGCCTTGTTCTTTGTACATGCAACAAACAGAGATGAATCTTCTTGCGAAGATGTACGTGGCGATCGCCCACACTGTGATTGACCACTTCCCTATTGTTGATGAGATGTTCAAGGTGCCGTACGAGCAGCGCGAGAAACCGTTTCTTCCGGTTGTGCCCGAGTCAAAGAAGTCCAAAGCTGCTGAACGGAAGGAGGCGGAGAAGCCATTGGTAGCGGTCCCTGTGGTGGGCTACCAAGTGGTAGAGGAGCAATACCAGCGGCTGCGCGCTCTAGAGCCAACCGTCTTCTCATCTCTGCAGTATGAACTCCTAGAGCTATGGGAGCCGTATCGGACGGAGGTGGAGCGAATGCGGGAGGACCTGATGCTTACACGGAGTGGGAAAAAAGTCAAGCGGCGGTGAGACTTCCGCAAGGTCGTTTCTCAGTGTGGTTTTGCGTGTCTATGTTTGTACCTATGTGTGTGTTTGTGGGTTCGTGTTCATGTCATGTATAGCGAGCAACAACAAACAGACAGTTGTAGAAGAGAGAGGGAGAGAGAGAAGGGAGCTGCTGAGAGTAAAGAAGCACATAGCCATCTGAAGTTTGAGGTGACACCCTTCACCACATCTTAGTTCCTCTTTGTTATTTTCTCATTTCTGTTTCTATTCAGCCCAAGGGGCTAATCAAAGAAACAAGGGAGGAAAAGGAATCATATGTTTCCCTATTCGCCTATTTCTTCAGGTGTGGCCGTGGAGAAGGAGCGTGACGTCCGCAGGCGTCTCGTAAGCTTCTACGAGAAACACAATCCTCGGCAGCTGGGTCATATCGATACCATATTGTTCGCGTACAAGGATCATTGGGATGACCTGTTCGCCGCGCTGGCGGTGAAGTACGAGGGTACGGGGACTCAACCGGCCGTATTGTCCGCCTTCCAGTTCACCACCAACGACGGCTCATACTGGGACACCTGCTACCGCGAGACGAGTGACTCTAATCGTTTGGTTTCATCCTTCACACTTCTCGACCCCGTGGAGGTTGTGCAAGGGCGGCGACGGCGACGCGACGGGTGCAGAGAAAATGACCCACAGTGCAACTCAACAGCTGCACGCTGTAGAGGAGGAAACAACGGAATTGCTCCGCTCGCTTTGCCAAGGCGTTCACGCACTATTGACGAGGAGGAACGAGACACCCGAAGACTAAAACTTCAGCAGTTAGTCATGCACTTTGCACCAAATAGAGTGCTCGACATGGAAGAGATAATGGCTCAATACCGTGAGGCCTATAAGGCTAAGGTGCGTCGCCGTGACCGAAGTGACAATTCCGTTACTGAGGCCGAGTGGCAAGATGTGATGATATGTGATTTTTTGCATGAGTTTGATAAGAGTAAAAATGGCACCACTGACTCTGGTGCCATGGTACGCCCCGACAGTGAGGAACATGCGCCGAAGACGTACTTTCCTTTTTCCGGAGGTGATGCGATAGGGGTGGCAGAGTCTCCGTTTGATCGACAACAAATGCAGACCATAAATGCTGTTGTGTCAGAAACGCCATTGGGGATGAAGATGATGATGCCTTCGCCACTTCAACCTCGAAAAAGTGCCCTATATGATGATGACAGCGGGATACATTCTCATTTGAAGCCGCTAATGGACGACGAGTGGTGTGCACCACTCGGGGACGAGTCCATTTGTGAGGCTGCAGAAAGGCCCTGGACACCCGTATCAAATATGACCACTGATGCCCATGATGGTGGTGATGCTCCGGAGCCCCAACCGTTGTCGCGGACACCCGGAGGTGTGGACAGTGCCCCAGAAGAAAGGACGGATGCCACTTCAAAGCCATTTGTCGTTCTCCGCCGTCAGGCTTTTTCGAAACCATTCTTCGTTCCATTTTTGCAGACGCACGGGGAACAGCGGGCGGAGAGGTTCCTGGCACATTTGTCAGTAAAACGTGCGATGGATTGTCCGTACTTCCACTATCGTTTGTTTCTCTTGTTGTGCAGCGCGTTGAGGCGTGTGGAGGGCGGCGGCATCATGGGATCCACTGGTGTTGACGTGTTGGCCAGGAGGGAGTCGACGATACCGTATTGGGAGCCGTCTCTGCGGTGCTGCGTTCTCTGGAGGACCGCATCGCCGCGAACGGGACAAGCATCATTTCTGATGGACGAAGATGTCGCTGACGCATTGCCGCGCGACCTGGTGGAGAAACTTCATGTCACGTGGACGATCTGCCGAGCATGCGGCCTTGAGTCCCTGTGGTGTAACGAAGTGACGCTTGCAGATGTGGTGGCGCTTCGCATGCGGTACTTTGCGCGTCGCCAAGACGTGGTTAAGAGAATCTTGCTTCGTCCATTTACTGCTGTGTTTAACTTCGCTGTGCGCGTGGACGACGACTCTGACTGGGGCGGTCGCCAGTGCCGCAGAGACGATGACTTTGAGTTTTTGTGTTTTATCGGGACTGTAGCTGAGCTTAACCAGACATTTTACGATTATAATGAAGAGCGTTGGATTGAATTTATTCAACTTTGGTATAGTGAACACAATCTGCATTTGGAGATGGCTGCGCTTGAAGTAGAGTTGTCCAGTCAAACCGAGTTGAGTGATGTAGTTGGTCCTCATTTCGAAGAGGTGCGGGTGCAGAATGCGGAGCAAAAAGAAGGTTGTTCGAAAACAGGTGTTGTATCAACCAAAAAGCGTCTGCCCCTGGGGGCGGATGCGTTGCTAACGTGTACCGCGATGCTCTGTGTGCACATGGACCAGCCCTTTTCCGGCGTCACATATCTGGACGTTGCCGCGACTCACTACTGCCTCTGCGTCGCCGCCATTTCGGCAAAAGAGGACTGTGAGCGGCGCGGCGTCATAGAGGCATGGCGTAAGGTACATATCGAGCTGCAGTACCTTGCTGGACAAAGTTCTATGCAGGTTTCCCTGCAAGATCGAGAGAGCTGTCAGCGTGAGGCATTGGAGATGCAGGAGTCCTCCATGTGGATGAAACTCATTCAATCTTTCGTTCCAGTAGAAACGGTGAAGGGTGGTGGATTCTGTAAGCCAGTTGGATCTCCATCCTCGCTCCTGCTTTATCTCGGCAACCATCCTGAGCCACTCGTTTTTCTCAATAGCCAAGGTGAACGGAGGTCCGTGGTGAATGCCTCGAAACCGCTGCTTGTCCCACACTGGCGTCGCGGAGTTGCCCAGCGACGCCTGGCGGCTTTCTTTGAGCGTGAGGCTGAACGCCAACGTCACCTCAAAGAGCGTCTGCAGGTTGAGCAGATTGCGAGCATGCTCCGGGTGGGAAAACTTTCGCTCTGATGAAGAGGAGGTTTGTCCTTTTTTTTGTATTTTTTTTTGCTTGTCCATTCTTACATTGTACACTGTGGGGCTTGACTCTTTACGCCACCCTCACGCCTCGCGCAAATTGGGGATGAGGTTGGGATT
>NW_008826411.1:6102-7901 GCF_000691245.1 Trypanosoma grayi
TTTTTTTGTTTCCCTTCTGGAGCAAACACCAAAGTATACAGTTTTGATTTCTTTCGTAAGCGCGTCGAAAATGAACAATAACATGGCTTACGTACAACAAGGGGCCCCGCAGCCTTTCAATCCTCATGCTAATCCCTGGGGCCGCCCCGCGGCGTTTGGCGACGGAAGCGGTCAAGGTGGTTACAGCAGCTACAACAGCTACCACCAGCGCCCTCGTGATGGATATGATGGTAGCTACGGTGGTGGTGGTGGCCGTGGTGGTGGACGCGGTGGTGGCATGTTTGGCGGCGGTGGATACACACGTGGAGGTGGGTTTGGTCACGATGGTGGTTTCGCCCGCCCTATACAGTACCACGACGACAGTGCCTCTTATGCGTACCACCGTGAAGAGAAGCCTGAAGATGAGATATTCAAGGAGCACACACCTGGTATTAATTTTGACCAGTATGAGGCAATTAAGGTACAACTCACGCCAAACGACACCGAGCCGGCAGAATCATTCTCCGCCATGAGTCTTGTTCCTGCCCTCAGTGAAAACGTTGCACGCTGCCGTTATCAGAAGCCGACACCTGTACAGAAGTACGGTATTCCTGTGGTTCTGAAGGGTCGGGATCTGATGGCTTGTGCCCAGACAGGTTCTGGTAAGACTGCCGCCTACCTTATTCCCGCCATCAACCATATGTTGTCAAACAACATCAGCCGCAGCCATCAGGGTCAGGGGAGTCAAGCCACTCCATCTGCACTTGTGATGGCCCCCACACGAGAGCTCTCTATTCAGATTCAAGAAGAAGGTCGCAAGTTTACATACCGCACTGGTATTCGCTGCGTTGTCGTTTATGGTGGAGCTGACCCTCGTCACCAGGTCCATGAGCTTACACGTGGCTGCGGACTGTTGGTTGCAACCCCTGGCCGTTTGTGGGATATGTTTTCACGTGGTTATGTGCGCTTTTCCTCAATCCGTTTCCTGGTACTGGATGAGGCTGACCGAATGCTCGATATGGGATTTGAGCCGCAGATCCGTATGATTCTCCAGGGACCGGATAGTGACATGCCACGCACTGGGCAGCGTCAGACCCTGTTGTATTCCGCAACATTCCCCACTGAGATTCAGCAGCTCGCGCGCGAGTTCCTGTACCGCCATTCCTTCCTTCAGGTCGGCCGTGTTGGTTCAACGACGGAGAATATCACCCAAGATGTGCGTTGGGTTGATGATGTTGACAAGCGTGAACACCTCCTTGGACTGCTGCGCCAAAATGAGGGTAAACTTATCCTTGTCTTTGTGGAGAAGAAACGTGATGCTGACTATCTGGAACGCTTTATCCGCAACAACCGTATCGCCTGTGCGTCGATTCATGGTGATCGTGTGCAACGTGAACGCGAGGAAGCGCTGAGCATGTTCAAGTCTGGTAACTGCCAAGTACTTGTGGCGACTGACGTGGCTTCCCGTGGACTTGATATTCCCAACGTGGGCCTTGTCGTGCAATACGATCTACCGAGTAACATCGACGATTACGTGCATCGCATTGGCCGAACGGGCCGTGCTGGCAAAATGGGCGTTGCCATTTCCTTCTTCAATGAAAAGAACCGCAACATCGTTGATGACCTCATTCCCCTTCTCAATGAGACCCGCCAGACTGTTATCCCTCAGGTGATGGAGATGGCCAAGCGGCCCAGCAACACAAACAACGGCCGTGGCGGCGGCGGCGGCTACCGTGGCTACCGCGGCGGTGGTGGGGGTCGTGGTGGCGGTTACGGCGGTATGGGCTACCGCGGGGGTCGTGGTGGCGGCTACGGCGGTA
>NW_008826412.1:0-6963 GCF_000691245.1 Trypanosoma grayi
AGCCTGCAGTGTGAGTTGGTCAGTTTGCGGAACTTCGACCAGTTTGCCTTCTTCCATGTAAGCAGGGTCTTGTAGATCCGCGGCACTTCTAGCGGAGTGTCATCCTCCCCCACCTGGACAGTATAAGTGATGATGTAGTGGTCGCTGTCCGGGGTGTGGCATGCTGTCCAATCTGTCACTGCGCACTCTTTTGCCAGTGTTACATCTGGCGCGGAGCCTCTATGCCTCTCGGTGTACCGTGTCCTATTTCCAGTGTTGGCAATGAGGAACTCATTGTCAATGCACCATTGCACGATGGTATCACCTCGAGAGTCAGGCGGGACTTCGTTGTCCCATGCCAATGCGTGTGCATTGACGTCGGCACCTATGAGCTGTGGCCCGTCTGTGTTGAGTCTATCGAGGTCCTCTGGAGTGATCTTGGTGGCGACAGGCGGAAGATATGCTGATGAAATCGTCAACCGCGTACCTCTATCTAGATGGATGGTCACCTGTGCAAGCTCAATGCCTGCAACAAGCGCCGGTCCTGTCTCTACCTGTATCTCATCCCTGATGAGGATTGATACACCTCCACCACGACAGGTGCGAGCTATCCCATAATGTTGGAACCCAGGAAGTCCAAAACTAGCAGCCTCAGGGGGGGACATTTTTGCCCCACTCAGTAAGCAGAACGTGATATTATCATCGTAGAGCTTTTTACCCAAGGCTAGGCGTTTGGCCTGTGTTAGCCCAGCTGAGTTCCATTGCATGCCCCTCAATGTAGGGCCGGGATTCTCTTCCACATTTCCACTAAGCAGTAACTTGGTGCGGATGATACTGCTGATGGCGCGGTAACACGCGCCCCAAGACCGACAAGGATAATACTGTGTCCTAGCAAGACGCGGCGGGTCCTGGTACTGTGTGATGCCGTAAGCCGGGCGCCGCAAAGTTCTCCAAGTGGCGAACGTTGCTGGCGCTTGGCTTCCCCCGACAATGCGGGGTGCTGGACCTTGGTGCCACGATGGGGCGGCCGGCATCACCAAGGATTTTAAGTTATAGGACCCACTTTCAGCAAGTAGGGTAAGGTGGCCATTCTTATTGCAGGCTCCCAAAAAAGTAACTTATTAAGTTCAGTAGAAGCATTCCGTCCACAGCACGCTCATCCCTCTCCGAGAATGAGTGGGCTGGAAGTGCAAGAGCTTTTATGGAGTTCATACGCGAGAAGGGGCCAACCCTGTTTTCCTTTGGCTTTCAACCAGTGCAAAACCCCTACGTGATTTATCACGCGGGAGGCCTATTGGCATTGGGGGGTGGGATGCTCATGGTTTATTTGGATCAAGAACGTAAAATGGGTTTGGCATTGTTACGAAACACATCCGTAAGTTTCACACTACCAAGGAATTAGGATTTAATTTGAGTTTTTGAAGAGGCAAGGGCCGGACTCTGCACAGAATGGGCAACTTTAGAGGCCACAGAATCGGCGTGATATCAACAATACGAACGCTCGCGCGCAACTGGCTGATGAAGCCTTTTGGGTGCAACAAAGTGTACAAACCCACCTACTTGAGATGTAAAAGCAGCTGAAACAGATTCAAGACATTATTAGCCAACAAGCGGCGCAGTTGAAGGCTCAACACCATATCATTAATACTTTACAGCGCCAATTAGCTGCACCTAAAAGCAAGATGAGCGAAAGTGACACAGCGGAATCCCCACTGAAACAGACAAGTTTAAAACAAGGTGAGACATCGGGGCAGACTAAACAAATTGATGGCTCGCTATAGAACGAATTCCAACAACAAGAGCCTCATCAACCATTGGCCGGGGTTGGCTGCCGCGATCTTCAGAAACTTCGTGGCACGCAGTGGGCGTCAGGTGTGAAACCGGAAAAGGAAACTCGCACATCCGAGGACGCAAAAACATTTCTCCAACGTAGGGCGCCTGAGGAATTTATTTCCGCGTTTTAATACGTTTTTCCGGCGCCACCCACGCCTGGCCCAGCATATTCAGAGGCGTGGGGGAATTTCGTGGCGTGTGTTTTTGGCGTGCGTCCTGACGGCGTTTCAGAGAAACATCTCCCGTTTGATGGGCGTTTGCATACCCAATTGGGACAATCCAGAGAGTGAGGGATCGCCCTGGCGTGCAGACTCGGGCTGCGCGTGATGCTGCGGGTGAACCCAACGAAAAGAATTGCATTTTTTCGCAAGTGGCTCAGAAGGCCAAGTTGCAGAGACACGCCCAGCGTCATCGCCTTGAAGCCCGCTCCCCCCCGATGGTGTCGTCCGGAAAAGCCTCACGTTATACGGCACTTGCGCAAGGTGGCCTCGGCTACCCCACAACAGTGGGGGCTCTTTAAAGGAGGCTTTGAAGAAACAAGGGGGCTATTACCCCTGAAGGGAAAATAGGCAAACAACGCCACCATACTTCAAGCTCCCGCCCGCGGGCCGTGCGTCGTGGCATTGGCGCTTGGGGTCAGCAGGAAAGCCAAGCGCAGATGGACCCGCCCAACGCGGGAGCAAAAGGGGTCCATCATAAGGGGATTCTGCAACTTCGCCGCCCACCATGGATTGCCAGCAGGGGAACAAACAGTTTTCCTTTGATTTCAAGATTGTAGAACGCAAAGCGCAGTGCCATACAACGCGCAAGGGCCACAACCCCCCAGCCAGCCACGGGGCAAACGCCGGCGCGGGTGTTTTTGGTCGGCCTTTGAATTTCGGCAGCCGGCAGCCCATCAAACAGGCTCACCCCATGCCGCGGCGGGAACCCGGTCTCGCCACCGAGCCGCCCCCACCCGAGCAAGGCTGTGTAACATTAAGGCCGGCTTTGGCCACACCCAGGGGGTGGGGAAAATCGCATAGCTACAAAAAGAAACCTTGCCCCACACCCGCCAGATAAAAACTCCGAAATCGCCGTGTGGGGGCCATGCCCAAAACTTTCAAAAGTGACCCACAGAGCCGCAAGATACGCGGCGATCAGGGTGGAAGGGGGCGGGCGCCTACAGAACGAGTGCGGCCATAAAGGCCATGGGCGGAAGCGAAAAGCCAACCACCATCGCCACAGCGGCAGTAGAAAACATTCTTCGTCCACGCGGAATGGCCACGCATTCTATAAAAAGAGGCGTCCTGCCACACGCGGCGGCAGCAGTTTTGGAACACGGCCTTGGCCCCGCCCCCTGGCGCAATTGGGAAACACACCGACCCAATGGAACTTCCTCGAAGCAGAGCGCAATATCCCAGCAGGTGGGCAGTAACCGAAAACGCGTCGGGAAGGTTGGTGTCGTTAGTGTGGGGCGTCTGGGGGAATGGGTTGGTTCGCTGTGGGCTCTGTCGGAACTCAAAGGGGGTTGTGCATGCTATATTTTTTGAGAGCACAGCGTTCGCTGACATTCGCATCGTGCGTGGGTCGCTTCGCGGGAAGAAGAGAACGATTCGACTCGCCGGAAAGTGAATATCGGCACCCTTTTCCTTTCTTGGATTTGTTGGCGCGTCTCGGCCGAGGCGCTGCAGCGGTTTGGCGCGGTGTGCGAATTGGCGAGGGGCCCCACCGGCACACCCCATGGAGAGAAGGGGTTGCAATTGCGCATCGCGCAAAACAGCGCACACATCATGAAACAGGCTGGCACTATTCGCTATGCTTCGGACGGTCTCAAATCGGCGTGGGTGGTTCTGCCCCCCTTGGTGGGGAATGGGCTCTCAGGGGGGCGGTGGCGTTTTGGTGCGCTACCCAGGGCCACGGGCGCCGCGCAAGGTCGCATTGCCGACGTTCCGCTGGGCCACATTTCCCATAATCCTGACGCTGTCCATGGTGGGTGCACCACCTTGTTGGATTTAAAGGCGTTCTTTTTCCAGGTGGGCCTGGCTGAAGGTATTCGGGCTGGGCCCCGTTGCCGCAGGGAAAGCGGGGAACTTGTCGGGGCGAACCGGCTTCCAATGGGTTTCAAACGCTTCCCTGAAATTCTGCACAGCATTGCGAGAGTGGAGGCGGGCGGCCCGGGATGGCCAAACTGCGTTATGCAGCCCCGGGGCCATTGAAAATACACACGTGAATCGACAACATCCACATAAGTGGTCCACGGGGCGTGGCCAAACACTGGGGCAGATGCATTGCAAAGAAAATGCAAGAGTGCGGCGCAATCGTTTGGGAACACCAAAAGGCGTCCCAACGGTATGGATTTATTGGAGTGTTGCTGGGTCGCAAAACAAAAAAAAACAGACAGATTCGTTGAGACAGAAAACGCTACTAATATTGCACACGCTGCCTTCTCTGTAGAAGACTTTGATTCAAGACATAGATGGCACCCTTCTCGCATATTTGCATACAGCCGGGGTAAGGGGGGAATCTCTCTTTCCTTACTGCTTTTTCCAAAGGCGGCGAGATGACGTTTGCCTCGCCTTAATAGAGGATCGGCGCGTTCCAGTGATCCCGCCCGTTTGCCTTCGCATGCGTTTTCACTTGCTCGCCCATGGCATGGCAACCTGTTGGGGAACGGACCAGTACATCAGCCGCGAATTTTGCCAACCTCAGCCACATTGTTTACGAAAACCTCGATGTACAGATGGCGCGCTTTATCATTCGCAGATTCGAAAGAAACCTCGCTTGCCGGGGGCTTGGGAAAAAAACGCCCATGATGTCGCGCAGGCGGAAGCACTAGCGGTGCTTTAAATTCCTTGCTTTCCATCGACGCATCAAGGGCCGACTGTGTATATGCGTGGGTAATACAAAGGTGGTGCATATAATGCAAAAAAAAGCAACACCCATACGGATGCCTTAGTGCGCGAGGCTTTGGCCATAGACACGGCGCTGCGTGAGCATCGCATACGCACCATATGTAGTTATGTGGCTTCAGAAGGCGATCCCGCAGACGGGGTTTCTAGGGGACGGTGCGTCACATCCAAAGGCATAGCGACGGGGTGGAACCTTCGAAGGTGAGCGTGGGGAGCGGGTTAAAAACACTTTCAGCACTTCTCTTTCGCAGGTTGGGGTAAAATATGGCATTTTGGGAATCTCTTGTTTTGGTGCGAATGTCTGGGGAAAAACCAACGTAGATCGAAGGAAAAATGATAATACGGTTTTTCCCATTTGGTGTTGTACGTTGTCTCGTTCTGGGGCAAGGAAGACTGAGCCTATTCTTGTTTTTAAAGTCTGGTTCTGTGGTTTCAGCGGGTTGCTCCGTTTAGGGTGCTTTTGGAAGGGAGGGCAACGGATATAGTAGCGAAAGTAATGATGTGAAATGGATATTCGCTTAAAAGAGACAACAGCCAACCGGAGTGCAAGCAAAACCGAGGGCTCAATAGATTACACTGGATGCAGTTTGTGAACCCACGTCTTCGTGATATTTCAGAAATTGTTTTCTACCCCGTCGGGCCCTCACTAAAGTTTTTTTTGTGCGTGTTATTCGGGCGGCGCGGGGAAGGTGTAGAAAGACCATGCGGAAACGGCGCTTTTGTGCATGTTTTTTTTTCCAATTCAGATGCCCCCAGTCCACACAGCGCTCAGCACCGAGATTTCGGAAAAACCGTTTGAACTAAGGCGTTTTCCGTTGGGATCTTTTTGGATTTTCCTTTTTCCTCAACACAAAGCTCAAAAACCAAAACACCCACCGGTTACGGCAGTCGCCGTTGGGTTTGTGTGGCTTTCGGCCGCTGGTGGCGCCGTTTGGCTTTCCGCATTTCTGCCTCCAAACGGCGCCGTTATATTGTAAGGGGCTCGTGTGTTTTGGCATTTCTTCTTTCTTTAATTGAAACTGCGTTTCGTACAATATATTCCTCTCATCTGCGCAAGTGGGTGTTCCAGCTTTGACATTATCCCGGGGTTGCACCATTCCACCGCTCAACGGGCAACACGGAACGGGAAACGAATCTCTGCCGCAAAAGGCTCAAGGCGGCGATAATGTCTAAGAGATTTTTTTTCGCACCAAGCCGATGGGCTTTTGTTTGTGAACCTGCAAAAGCAATGGCCAAACCTTAACGTTTCATAGGATACAAATCCATAATGACTTCCGGATTTACTCTATACGTGCCAAGTAAGGAAAGTGTCGCAAAGCGTAAGTTTGAAACGAAAAGCAAATCACAAGCAAGCAATCACGATGTTATCCACTACTTCCCAGCAGGCCCTCAGGGACGTGGAATGGATGACGAGCCTATCAGCTCTCAGAGCGTTCGTCGAACATTGCGCACGGACCCCCTTTTCGTTTGAGTATAGACCAAGTATTAGTACGCAGGTCAATCGCGTCGAGGGCATACTCACATTGGAAGATGGGGAACTGACCATTTGCCTGGAAAATGGAAGAAAGGCCAGTTTTGTTTCTTTGCGACACTCCATGATGTCTTTCAACATGCCAAAGAACTAGAATTTTCTCAAGGTTTTTGATGATGCCAGGGCGACTTTCCGAACGGAGTGGATGGCACTGGAAGACAGCAAGTCAATGCTGTATCAGCAGTACGAGATGGCCAGGGCACAACTGGCGGAAGAAAATTTAAAGATCCAGCAGGACGCTTACGCTCAGACGGTGGGATCCCACGATCGCATTAATCAAAAGCAGCATCACATTAACACGTTGGAAGCGCAGAAAAACCAGCTCTTTGAGGAGAAGATTCCAGATGCAAGCCCATATCAACCAGATGCAGGCGCGGTGTGTCCAGAGGGAAGAAAAACAGACGGGACTGCCAGTGCAGCCGGCTTCGACAGAGGATGAAAAAGAATTTAGTCCACAGGCTTTTCACACCTTGGCACCTACTGCCAAGATGGACGGGCATACCGTACGGTCTTCTTTTGCGTTGGGGGCCCCGCCCCAGGTGGGGTTGCGAGGACTTCAAGAACTGAAGAACAAGTTCGTGGACAAAGGTTTTCGTCCGGAGGAGAACATCCGGACTTTTGAAGGAGCCATGGAGTATTTAGTGGAGACTTCCTCAGAGCAGTTGCCGGCGGCTTATCGCAACCTCTTCCCATTAGCCATGAGGCCTGGTTTTGAGCTCTGCCAGGCGTGGG
>NW_008826412.1:7034-7897 GCF_000691245.1 Trypanosoma grayi
CGGAGTCAACATCCAAACTCTTGTCAACGCCATCCGCAATCCAAGAAAAAAAGAAAACCCTGTTTTTCAGGCGGTTCAGAAAGCGAAGAAACATCCTGCCCGCCCCCCGAGCTATGCACGATGTGTTCGATTTGGCCGCACAGGGCATTACAGCACAACTTGCTATGTGCAAGTAAAAAAGACTCCGTTTAAGCCAAAAAACGATTATCGGCCCCGGAAGTAATTTTTTTTTCTTCCTCGTGCCTTCACAACTCTCGTCGATGGCTCCGCTCCATCTGCCACCATCGTAGAGCACGTTCGTTTTTGCTTAATTTCTATGTGAAAGGAGGTCCCTTTGTTTTGTTATGTATTTTGTTATTTTTGGTGTTTTTCTGTTTTTGTTTTGTTNCTTCATCTCCCCTCTATATTTTTGTTGATCTCACGCTGAATGTGCTTCCCCCCTGAGAGAGCTACGGCCAATGGGGCAAGTAGGCATTACCGGCCCAGTGAGGAAACATGCGTTGGAGGATCGGTCGGCTCAGTGCTCTCAACTGGGCCGGGAAAGCCTACTCGCCCCATTGGTCTTAGCTCTCTCAAGGGGGGGAGGCACGTTCTGCGTGAGATCAACAAAAATATAGAGGGAAGACGAAGCTTAAAGGGGTGAGAGAGGACTATACCTGGACCTCTATGGGTGGCGTCGGTTCTGTCGGGGAAGGCCGTTGAGGACAAAACCTTTCCACTGCAAGCAGGTATTTAGCCAACTTCTGCATGAAGCAGAACTTCACCATGTCGCCCTCATCCACCCCAAAGTGACAGCGTAGACTCTTTAATGCGGGACAGCTCAATAGGTGCATGCTCGTCTCTTCGCACTGTCCACGTTGGCT
>NW_008826413.1:0-5340 GCF_000691245.1 Trypanosoma grayi
ATATATATATATATATATATATACACCCACAACACGCGGGGAATTATCCTCTAAACAGCAGCATAAATGCCCAGCTACGTGCTGCTGTTATTCCGGCTGACATGACTCGGCATCCGATGTGGCTTCACCACAAAGTGCTCAAGCACCTCCGGCACGGATTCCGACCCCGACACCTGCACTGGCTGCCACCGGCTCGGCCACTTACGCAAATGTGGCGGGAGGGGCTTTGTTTCCGCATTCGTGAACTCAGCGACATGCCTCGTGTCACGCAACCACACCTTTGGCACGCGCTTCTCTGCCACCACGTAGCCGTGCAGCTCTCTGGTTTGCCCATCGATGCGAAAGCGAACGAAGTGTTTGTAATCCTCAATCTGAAAAGAGGAGAACGCTGCGTCGTACATAAAGCCAAAGAAGTAGAACGACACGAACAGAAAAACACCAATGATGAAAGAAACGAGAGGGGTTTCTAGCAGCCAGTAAACCAGCAGCAGGTGAAGGTAGTACAGGAAGATGTGTACGCGGTCAGCCAAGTGGGAGAAGGTGCCCGTGACGTCCGAGCTAACGTGGTGCGAGAGATACGCCAAGTTCTCCACAACGTCCAGGCTACGCAATACCATACACACGCCCTCAACGACCGGGCTACCGTACGCCGCCAACTGCACCTTCTTCATCACAGAAGAGATCATGTGACCCTCACCAAGCAACTCGCGCGTGTGACTGAAGACGGTGTCTGCAGCGCTGCGCACCTGAACCTCCATCATACTGCCCCAGTGCTCCTTGCTCGACAGAAGCGTGTGATTGTTCGTCATGTACACGAGCGTTGTTTGCACCAAGGCCAGCATGCCGGTGGAGGCGAGTACCACGAGCGCAGTCCAGTGCGATGCGTAGATCACACGGAAGACCACACCCCGACTGCCTGATCCACCAGAGAAAAATACAGAGAAAAAAAAGAGAGCCACGGCAAACGACACAATGGCTTTGCTGAAGGTGAACACGAAAAGCTCCTGTGTCAGCGTCACAACGCTCGCAGCAAACTGAGAGGCATCTGTGATGTTCTGCACGCGCTTGTCCTGCATACTCAGCGGGAGAGTTGACACAATAAGGCCGAAGCACAAAAAACCCGCAATAATATCAAACTTCCAGTTGATGAGGCGAAAACCCACAAGTCGCGCAAGGATCGACGTCATATCGTTCCGCGGCGGAAAGGCCGATGAACGCCTATACTCTGTTCCCTGTGACACGACAGGATTGTTGAGCGCTCCATGCAGAAAGGCACCACCCCCACCACTCACAACAAGTGTGGGGGCCTCTGACAAAGCGTCCGCGGGTGAGTGGCGCGAGTAGTGGTGAATGTCACCACATATTCGCAGCCGCAGCCGCGTGCCGAGAGCGTCGGCAACCATGTTTAATTGTGACTGCATAGGAGGCAAACGGCCTCCTTGAGCGGCTTCGTAGACCCACGCGGGCTCGTGACAAGCCAAAATAGCACACGCCTCTTCGTCCAGGTGCTTCTCAATAAAGTCTGTAAAATAATTTCGCTGTCCACTGTCAATATCAGCAACGTTTCCGGTGTCACCACAAAACACATACCAGTTATGCGGCAGCGCCAGAATGAAGAAAGAGCTTCTCTGCGGCAAAAGCCACCCCCCAAGCCAAGAGTCTTCAATGATGTGTTTTTTGAACGTTACAAGACCATCCAGCCAGTCGTGGTTGCCGGGAATAGCAAACATGAGCGGCACACTGCGCAGAGCCTCACCTTCGCCAGACTCACCACTCAAGGGACCACTGCGACGGACCATCGCCTCCACTCTTGACGCAGACAGCATAGAAACATACGCTTCATCTCTGCACTTTTCATTCCGAACCACCAACTCATCGTACCGTTCCCGCACCAGCTCACGCAACCCACCGCAGGCTCGAAGCGCATCTTGGTAGGGTTCCCGCAGACGTGTTTGGTACGTCTCGTCGGTGGGGTTGGGGTACGCCAAGTCCCCACCAATGATCACAAACGACGCACGTGGAAGATAATGGTGCTCCTCCGGCTCGTAATCGTCAAGTATGATTGAAGTCCCACTGACGCTTCCTCGGGATCGCCTTTGCTTGGGCACCGAACCGCAGCGTGAAGGCTTCGCTGACGCGGCCGTAAACGACGCGTTGCGGGGGCGCTGCTTGACGCCAAGCCCAGCTCCCTTCGCCCTCCGTCTTTCGGTCGTTGGCAGCATCAAAAAAGGCTGCGCCAGAAGACGGGCCATCTCATACGTCGAGTTGAATCCATCCCCAACGTCACCAATGAAGTCGAACCACACATCGCTCCCTCGATCGGCCAAAGAATCACTCAGCGACGGCCTCTCCGCAGCTGGGGGCCCTCCCACCGCCTCAGCGTCGCACACCGGGTCTGCGGCTACACCCAACCGACTCACAAAAGAGAGATGGAAAACCTTCGGCGCCGAGTGCAGCTCTACACAACGCTGGTCAAACGTCAAGAAGTTCAACAGCGCCCCCAAAGATGCCTGCAACGCCGTACCCGCAATAAAGGTCGAGAACCACGGCACCATGCCAGGCCGATTCACGGGGTACGAGCCGGACCTAAGAAGTTTCAGCTCCTCGGGAGAAGCGGCAAAGCTACAACTCGCAGGCCCCTTTGACGTAGCAACTATTGATTTCCTGTGTTTCGTTATCCGCCGCGGCTGCTGCTGCAGCCTCCGCCGGTCACTACAAGCCTCCACAGCAGATGCCTGAGACCCTTCCTTCCGCATATCGAAAACCTCACTCCACAGCAGCCCACGCACCGGGTCAAATCCACGCACCTTTTTGTACTGATAGTCCAGTGCCATGAAGAGAACATTCAACACGCTCAGAAGCATCAAAGTTAAGAATGGGGTTTGATGGGTCGATCGAGGGCACACGATATCCACGGCACCCTCCAGCCACGGTGACCAACGACGCTCCTGCAGCTGCATACAATATCCGTAGTGCACTGTCGAAAATAGGGAAAGCAGCAGCGCGTTCAACAACACAATCGTCACAGTGGAGCCATACGTGAGACTCAACCCCCAATCCCGCTTCTTCTTGTGCACATACAAGATTATGAGGGTGGTCGTAGTGAATGTAGGGAAGAACACAGTCGCCACAGCGTCCTCCTCGTTTGCGCTCACTTCAAGACGGGAAGCTCGCCTGGACTCAAAGAACCGCGGCCCGGCATGAAAGAAGAGAATCACAGCACCGAGCCACGCCTGAAGCACTTTGGTGACCTGCGCGTACCAGTCCGTGCGGCTGTTAGAGTGAACGCGGAAGGGTGCGTGAAACAAATACATCCACGAAAAGAGCAGGTCGTACGTGATGACTCATTTCACGTCCGGCTGTAGAAGCAGCAAGAACGAAGAGACGACATCAGCGCACCCCTTCACCTGCTCATATGCAAGCTTCATCATGTGACAGGTAAGATAACTAATACACTGTACAAGGCACAGCGGAGCACAAAAAAAGACCAAAACAGAGTGCGCACAGGAGTACTCCACTCAGGGGCGCCCTTGCTGACAGACACGCAAACGCAAACAGTCGACATGCCTCCTCACAACACAGTTCTCGGGCGCCTCAATTGGGATAGTCCCGCAAGGGTGGAAGAGCGTGGCATCCCACTCAACGGGCCCTTGCAGCAGCCACCAGACCACGGGGGACAACGATTCCCGCACAGGGTCGGCCGGTGAAGACGGCGAGTCGCGGCTGAAGAGAGGAGAGGAGGAAAGAGAAAGAGGGGAGGGAAGCAGCTCATGAGGATGTGGCTCTGCATCAATTCGTGTGCGCGTCGCACACGTCGGTGGAGGACAAGTTCATCCAGTGTCTAATCACGCTGAGCAAGAGGGGTCGGTCCAACGGCCGCGGGGGGCCATGCGCAGCACAACGTGGCGCACTCGTTCCATCCTGTCTACCTACACACACATGCACACGCAGAGTGTCAACGGCGGGGCGAGGGGAAGGCATTGAGCGCAGCGGCCAAGCGGACGAAGAGGGCACAAGAATCGCAACACAACCCGCTCACCAACCAGCCACTCCGGCTGAACAAAACAAAACAAAAAGATGGGTCCCGTTGAAGACGAAATCAGCTATGCACACAAGGAAGGCAACACACAGTAAGGCCGACGTTGGGGGGAAAAAAAAACATTTTGCTTCTCCGTCGGGTTGTCAGGCCACGCAGATAGCTGTTGTCATGAAAGGACGCAAAATGTGTATTCCACCCTACTCGAGCAAAAGTGGTCCGCTATTTCTTAATAGCAAATCCTCAGTGGCCCGAGAGATATGAAAATGACCCTCCCATCTCAGCACACATTTATTCACAACCCCATTATCAATACATCTGTCTTTTTCATTAGCGGCCCAATATCTTTCACATCAAAACCGGGGGTTTTGGCGCCCGTTTACCGCGGGAGCATGCCTTACAAATTCACAGCAGACACGAACCACTGAAATAAATAGGCCGAACCCACTCCAATATATTACGAAAAGCAATCATGTGCACAACATGGAGGAGGCTACAAAGCAAAATTAAAACAAAGAGCAGGGATAAAAGAAGAAAGGACAAATAAAGAAGGACTCACTCTCCATCCTAGTACACAATGTTAATATGCTGGGGAAAAACAACTCATTGCATGTATCCACCTCCCGGCGGATATGCGACTTGGCCACCAAACGCTCCCTGTGGCTGAAATCCATTCGGTTCAGGGTACTCACCAACGAAAGTGTTGGCACCATAAGGTACCTCGCCACCCACACACCCTAACGGACGCATGTTGGCCATACTGCCAGGACCATTCGGGTTGCCCATACCACCCTGCCGTCTCATGCCTGTCACTCTATTCTGTTGGCCCATCCTCACCACACTGTTCTGCTGGCCCATGCTCGCCACACTGTTCTGTCGGCCCATTCTCGCCACACTGTTCTGCTGGCCCATGCTCGCCANTGAAATCCATTCGGTTCAGGGTACTCACCAGCAAACGGGTTGAAACCATAAGGTACCTCGCCACCCATACCCCCCAACGGACGCATGTTGGCCATACTGCCAGGACCATTCGGGTTGCCCATACCACCCTGCCGTCTCATGCCTGTCCCTCTATTCTGTTGGCCCATCCTCACCACACTGTTCTGGTGGCCCATTCTCGCCACACTGTTCTGCTGGCCCATGCTCGCCACACTGTTCTGTCGGCCCATGCTCGCCACACTGTTCTGCTGGCCCATGCTCGCCACACTGTTCTGTCGGCCCATGCTCGCCACACTGTTCTGCTGGCCCATGCTCGCCACACTGTTCTGCTGGCCCATGCTCGCCACACTGTTCTGTCGGCCCAT
>NW_008826413.1:5502-7896 GCF_000691245.1 Trypanosoma grayi
CCCATGCTCGCCACACTGTTCTGTCTTCTCAGGCTCGCCACATTGTCCGGCTGCCCCATGCTCGCCACACTGTTCTGTCTTCTCAGGCTCGCCACATTGTCCGGCTGCCCCATGCTTGCCACACTGTTCTGCCTTCTCAGGCTCGCCACATTGTCCTGCTGGCCCATGCTCGCCGCGTCAACCTGCAAACCATTTCCTTTACTGCTGTAGTTCTGCACTCCTCTGTTGTACCCGTCGCCATCCTGGTATATGCTTGAGGATCGGCCTATACCCAATTCGGACTGTGTGGGAATCCGATGAATATTCTCACCTGCCTTCAAATCATTCGCGACCTCTCTTTCTCCCTCCTTTTTCTTATTGTTTTTGCGGAAGAAGTAGTACACAAAAAGCAAAAGCGCCGCGAGCCCACAGACTGCCAGAGCAATGAGTAGCCCAGCCCACCACGGCAACTTCTTGGATGGCAAAATAGGAAAACCATTTTCATCAGTCGAAGGTGAGGATTCCGCCCCAGATGTGAAGTCGTAGTACTCGCAGACCCAGGTGTTGTACACAGCAGCAGGAACCTCATTCTCCCATTGGCCTGTGCGTACCATTTTCACGAGGATTTTGTCCGCCGCCGTGAAAAAAGCGACCGGCTGAACCTTTTTCTGAAAATTGGCGTACATGCCAGGAACAGGCACAGTGTGGTCCACCTTGTTATATACAGCACCCCTGAAGAACGTGCGGTCATGTATACTGCTTCCGTTCATGAGGCCAGTGGTGAGGAGCCACTCACACGGTTCCAGCGTGCAAAAAGCGTGCAGGTTCTTAGCGCCGATGGGGGCTTCTTGGGCCCCGGAAGCTGCGAGTGCTTCAGAGGCCAACGTCTGGAAGCTCTCCTGTATGGGCATCATCGTGTGGGCTCCGCCGTTTTGAGGGCAGAATCCTTCTTGTTCCGCGGTCATAGCACTGGACGTCTGAACGTCGTAGTGCACATTGTACGCATGGGTGCTCAGCGGTGCGCACAGCACCGCAACAAGCACGGCACATCGGCAGACCACGGAAAGTACCGGCGCGTGGCGAGCCTGTGTTTCCATCACCGGAGCGCGGCTCATTGAGCTTTCGTGAGAGGAATGAGTGGAAGTGGATGAGACCTTCTGCAAGCACTTAGTTGCCTTTTTTTCTTTCCATTTCCACGCCGCAACAGAGGAGAGAAGCACGCACAGTACACCACGCAGCGCCGCCGCCACAACGCGGGGAGCCCACACCACGCACAAACAAGTCCCGCATGCACCGGCTCTGTCGGTGCCGTGACGGCGCCAGAAAACAATCCAGCCGACGCCAAACACAGAGCAGAGGCGTGAAGCCCAACCACCCGCACACAAACACACACACACACACGCCAGAAGAAACCGGCCAAACGCACAGGAACGTGCTCTCATTCCTCGTACGGGCCACTTTGGGGGGAAATTACGACAGTCACGGCCACCGCGACGTCGTGGTCCCGTGGCATGTGCACTACACCGAGCTGCCGCTCTTCGTTGATCTGGAGTAACAGGCGCTCAAACCCACCAGATGCTGCCTGGACGCCGCTGCCGCCGCTGCAGGGTCCGGCCAGTCCCAACGTGGCGTCATAAACCGCGCCGGCTGCGCGCCACGTCTTGCCTCCGCAACGCACTCCACACGCTAACGCAAGGTGTGACCGCAGCACTCGCGTCTGTGCGTGCTTGCCCCCGCCGCGCGCCGAGAGAATCACATCCGTGTCCCGCCGCATCTGCACTGTAACCGTGCCGTACGGTCCGCCGTCGCCGTGGAACGTCACTCCTTCCTCGGGGTCCAGTACAACGGCCGCGTGGGGGCACTGTGCCACCACCAAATCTTCAATCGCGTCCCGCGCGGCACTGCCTAGAAGCGTCACCTGGCTCACCACGCGTGCATCGCCGAAGCGGAGGTCCAGCAGACGGCCCAGCACTGGCCGTGTGACGAGGGTAGACTGCAGCACGCAGTCGCCGTCCGTCAGCTCAACGAGGAGTTTCGCATCGCCCATCGGGTAGGCCAAGACGATGCGCGCGAGACGGACGGCCGCCAAGGGGGCAGGTCCGCCGAGAAGCAGCGCGTCGCGAAGGGAAGTGAGGTGCACCATGAAACGCGCATTCGATGCAGAGTACTCTGTGAACAACGCCTTTGGAAGCGTCGCGGTGGCGGTGATGCTCCGGTCCACCCCCTCCACGTGTAGTACGACGGCGGTGTCCGTGAAGGCCACAGTTGCCCACGAGTCCTTCGCAACGTTGAGAACGGCCACGGCCTTAAGAAGAAGGTGAGGGTGGGCCACTCGGCAGTAGACAGACATCCGGGTGGTCCTTCTGTTTCCTTCGACCTTTCTGCGGTTGCCCACCTCTCTCTCTCTCTCTCTCT
>NW_008826414.1:0-7886 GCF_000691245.1 Trypanosoma grayi
GGTTGCAATAATCATGTATGTTGGATTGTACACAAATACCATTCGCTGGGCTTCCAGCCTCACACAATGCAATGAGCCCAGCAGCGCCTCATTTACCACCGAGGCAGGTACCACCGGCGATGCGTCCGCCAGTGTTTCAGGACGCATTCTCGTACGCGAGTATGACTATTGCCGAGAGCCTGAATGCGGGATCGACTTCTCAGGGTGCAGCATCGCCGTGGCCACACGAAATGCCGTCAGGGGCGGGCCACGCAGGTCGAGAGTAGCGCAGCATCTTCGTCCACGCATCGTGGTGGTGACGGCCATTCATTAACGCGTTGAATGGGACACCCAGCGCCACCGATCATGAAAGCTTAGCGACACCGCTCTCAATTGANCATTCATTAACGCGTTGAATGGGACACCCAGCGCCACCGATCATGAAAGCTTAGCGACACCGCTCTCAATTGAGGCGATGATTCCCACTGCCGTACTTTCCACCCATTGAGGCCTTTTCCCCCATCCACTTTCTGTTCTGGTTATTTGTTCTCTCTTTTGCGCATCGGAACAGCTGTTGTTGTTGCATTTGTTCGGTCTCGACTTAGCGGAACATCGACTTGCACGGGGAAGGATGCAGCAGAGTTGGAAGGTGAGAGGAAGACGACACGCATACGAAGTGCAACACACTTTTTCTTCAGCATTCCACAATGGGGAAAAACAAACAAACCCACAACATATGTAAACAAACCACCCAAGGCGCTGTTGTGCCGCTCATCTTGATGAGAAGGTGGACGGCGCACCTGCTCTACATGTTGGCCAAGGCGCAAGTCTCCAGAATCAAACACACACACACACACACACACACACACACACANATATATATATATATATATATACAGCAACCAAGATACGAGCAGTTCTGCAAAATGGCGCATCCATGTTTTATTACCCTGCTCCGCTGAAGGATAAAGCCTAATCACAAATGCGTTGCCTTGAAGGTGAAGCCCTTCTTGCCCTTTCGTTCATTATGAACATATGTTACTTTTCTCACGCGAAGAAGCGATTTCTTTTTTTCCCCAACCCATCTGAAAGCCACCCCAACGACAAAGAGCAGGGTGTCACGAAGAAAACCCTGCTGGAGACCTTGAAGGGGACCGCCGATCACTTGTGTCCCCCACCCGGCTATGTGACGCGGAAAGCAGCCAGCTGCGGGAGAAACCCCTGCGGCCTGCCGTCCATCTGGTCGTTGGCAGACTCCGCCTCTATGGCACCTTGCAGCTGCTGGATGACGCGCACCGCACGCTCGTTCCACCTACGATATTTCTTTTGCAAGGCATCGTCGCGCCGCTCAAGTTCGTGTGCCTCCGCTCGCCTGCGGTGCTCCTCGAGGTCGCGCGCCACGAGCTCACCAGCCTGCGGGTCTCGTGCTTCGGACTGCCCCTTCGCCCTATCGCCACGGTGCTTCTTATTGTGAGCCATCTCAATGATTTCCTCGCCACGCCGCA
The DNA here is from genome assembly GCF_000691245.1 of Trypanosoma grayi. Taxonomy (NCBI): domain Eukaryota; phylum Euglenozoa; class Kinetoplastea; order Trypanosomatida; family Trypanosomatidae; genus Trypanosoma; species Trypanosoma grayi. The sequence continues at coordinate 1,485 of NW_008826414.1, forward strand.
GTCTTTCCTCAAGCTGTTCCACGTATTTCCGCCGCTGCCGCTCCTGCTTCTCCTTACGTGCGGCGGCCCGCTGCTGCAGCTCGTACTGGCGCACCGCCTGCTCCGCGGCGTAGCGCTCCCGATGTTGCTCCTCCTTCTCGCGCAGCGCCTTCACCAGCGCGTTGTGGTTGCGCGGCTGCGAGAGTGTCCTCACATGGCCGCTCCTTTCAGAGTTGATGCTCCTGCTACTGCCGTGACGGTGCAGACGCTTGGGGTGGTGGCGGCTCGCCTCGTTTTGATCATGCTCTGACCTCGCCTGGCGTTGTTGCAACTCCTCCTCGTGCTGCATGAGAGCGAGCGTCTTTTCGCGTCGCTTTGCCTCTTCCAGTTGCTTGCGGCGCTGCATGACCTCGCGACAATGGTCCATGCGGTGCTGCGACTTCTCCTTGTGCTCCTTCAGCGCCCGCGCACGTTCTTCCCACAGTCGTCCAAGCGCTCGTTTTCTTCTCTCGTTTTCCGCCTCAGCCCTCTCTATGATCTCGGCCTGTGCATTCACTGCCACCTCCTTCTGCATCTCGATCTTCGCATCTAGCTGCTCGTTCCTTTGGCTGTAATAGGCTCGTCTCTCTTCCTGTAACTCGTTGGTAAACTTTTGCCTCTGCTGAACATCTTTCTTGACCGCCTCCATCCGCGATTCACTCTGCTTTTCGCGACGCAACCGATGCTCTCGCATCTCTTGCGCCCTCGTCACCTCCGCACTGAGCTGCTTTTCCTGGATCCTGCGCTCCACCTCATCGAGGGCACACTGCAGCATAGCGATGCGCTTCTCTATCGCTGCGCGGTCGGCACCGGTTGGAGCCTCGCTGCAGGCCTCCCGCATGATACTCTTTAACTGCGTGCTGAGGGCTTGGTACTCACGCCGATCCAGCAGCATGCTTGTGCTACTGGAATGGTTGGAATTACCCTTTTGTAAACTCTCTCTTTGCCGCATGGTGGTTTACCGCCGCAAGGCGCAGACGACCGAGTAGATGCCCTGCTTTTCTTGCTGCTTAATGACGAGAGCCAGAAGGAAGCATGCATAAGTGGTGGTGTAGCAGGCGCCGCAGCGCAACCAAAAGAAGTCACGAACGAGTTGAGAGGAGACGGCACACAGCCACGCAAGAACAAATTCAATTCTCTTAACTTCTATTTGTACCTCTTGTTCATTTTTTTCTTTTCGCCGCTCCCATACTCAAGTACGCGCAGATCCCCTCCCAATCTCCTCCACGTTCGGCTCGCGCGCAGCACAATGAGTACTGACTCACTGCCTCTATGGTGTGCAAAACAACATTTCCAACAACAACAACGACGCATATATATATATATATATATATGTACAGACACAAGAAAATAAACACAAAAAAAAAAAGAAAAACAGTCGAGAAGACTACTTGTGTCTCGGTCTATATTCACGGAGTTGCCTCAGGATAAGCTCCCGACCAAACTCCGTGAGGGCACCGTTGCGGCCAAAGGCAGCGTGCTCGGAAACAACATCGCGGTAAACGCGCGGCTGTGCTTCTGCCATGTGGGGGCCACGCGGGGCCAAATCAGCAGCGTCCTCCGAACTGCGGTCAGAGGAGCCACCCCCAGCCGCAGCCGCAGTGGGAGAGCGGTCTGCCGTTCGTACTACCGCCGCCGTTTCCCTTCGCTTCAACGGTCCAGCCTCCTGCGTACTGCAGACGCGGCGCGGTTCCTCGCGCCTATTCCGCTTCGGCGACGGTCCCTTTGCGGGGGGCGATGACTGCAGCGGCATCGCCAAAGCTGGCGTAGTGCGAAGCTGCCGCGACACCGCGGGGGTGCCGACTGCGCCTGCGCTCTGTGACCGAGGCTGCGGTTGCCGCCTGTCACAACCAAAGAGCTCTCTCGTCGACGCAGTTAGCACTTCAGAAACTCCAACGTGATCTTCCGCCTCCAGTGTTTTCTGAATATACGCACGCCGTAGCGCCTCCGCCTTCGTTGTTTTCACTTCCACGTTGTAGTCCACACGGCACTCATGCGGTATCTTGCGCCGCGGCAAGGGACGGAACGTGCACTGCTGCTGCTGCTCGTCCTCCATGGCACGGCGGCGCTGCGCCTCCTTTTCCGCATCCCGCCGCTGCCGTTCCGCCCTCTTCATCCGCATTTCCTCGATCAACTCCTGTGGGGGAACCTCACGCTGGAACGTGTGCGGTTTCGGCCCTTTGCTAGCGTTGTCTGAGCCAAGCGCAGCGGCCCCAGCCGCAGGTAGTCGTGGTGGCGGCAGGCGACCCAATGGGCTCACATTGGGATCAGGGAGTCCCTCCACAACACCTTCGCAGAGAGCCACGAAGTTTCCCTTGCTGAGGTTGCTCGCGCCACACTGCGCCAGAATACTGCTGAGCTCCTCCGCCTCCTCTGACGACAGAAGGAGAGCAGCGACTCTCTTGAGGTCTTCTACCTGGCACTCTGTTGCTGACCTGTTGGAGCCTTGGCGCTGCTGCTGCTGCTGCTGCTGTTCCTTCTTGATGAAACTCGACAGCGCGTCGAACTTCGCCGAAAGAAATGTTCTCCGACGCTCGCGCTGCAGCAGCACCCGCAGCTCCCGATTGTACTGAGAGCGCGCCCACTCCATTTCATCTTCCAGCCGCCTCGCCCCATCCTGGGGTCTCGGACGCAACTCCTGTAGTTGTTGTACAAGCGGGCGAGTTAAAAGACGCTCCACCACATCCTCCGGCACCAGTCCACACTCGCGTTGCCTCGCGGCAATTCGCTCCGACTCTGTGTTCACCGTCGGCTTAAACGACGGTGACGTCGACCGCGCCCGCTGCCGCCTGCCATCCTCCGGCCGCACGACGACACCGCGGGAAAACAGCCGCTCCACCACTGCATTCACCTTGTCTTCCGGTAGGGGGTTGTTAGCCGGGTTCTTGAACAGCATGTGCCGCTCCAGCTGCTCCACAACGTAGGGCTGCAGCTCGTCCTTGAAACGCTTCTGCTCTTCGTGGTGGTGGTAAAGCTCACTGAAGATGTACGAGTCGTGCACGTGGGCCGACGACTTTAGTGTTGCAGCACGCAGGGTTAGGGGGCGGAATGTGCAACCGTCAAGCTCACGTTCGACGTTCTCACGTCGCTTCTTCGCCCGCCACTGCTCCTTGCGCATGAGCTCGTCGTAGATGCGGTGCTGCGGTGCAAGCTCCGCCGGGCGCCGTATCTTCGCCGCGTACGACGAGAGGTGCGGCGTGAAGGGGCAGTCTCTCTCGACCCGCGCCGTCTCCAACATCGACTGCCGCATCTGCTCGACTGCCGCCCACTGCCGCTTCGCCAGCTGCGCGCGCATGGCATCCTCGTACAGGGTATCGTGCCGCGAGCGGGTACGGCTCGCAGCGCTGGCACTCGCGCCGAACAGCGGCGTCGCAGTGCGCGGGACGGAGTCATGCGACGATGCTCTAGCCGACTCAACGCGGAGTATATCACGCCCCTCCTGCTGCTGCTGCTGCTGCTGCATCGGCGAGTGCGTGGAACTAAAGATACCACGCGGCGAACCGCCGCTGTCCTCGTCGTAGCGGATCGTCGACGGCGTGAACTCCATCGCGTTGGGCTGAGATGAGGAAATACGGGACGGCGACCCCGCGGCCAGGAGGGCAGCAGTAGCAGCGGAACAGCGGTTCTGGTTAATGGTGTCGAACCAGGTCGTGGCAGTCGCCAGTGACGGATTGACGTGAACGTTGATATCTATGTAGTCCGACATGATGAATGCTTTGCCTACGTGACAAAAAAAAAACAACAAAGCGTCAAGACCAAAAACGAAGGGGAGGAGGAGGAGGCAATCCACGCCATTTCTACATTTCGAGGCAGCACACAATAAAGGTTTCGGTGCACACACACACACAGATATCGAACGAACCACAGACTAAGACGAACAAACACCACATCGAATGTGTGGAGCACCACCACAGAGAGTCAAACGGTAGCAGCGTTAGCCACAACACACAGGAGACGCTCTATCCCCCACCTCTTTACATCTCGCTTGCCCGCCGCAGCGTCAACGCGACTTGGTGCGGCATCATGTAGCGATCAAAGGATATCTTCTGCGCCTTGTTGTTGGAGGAGCTTCTGTCCACCTTAGGGGGTTCTGGCTGATCTTTGTGCAGGAGGTCGGTGAGGGTGTTATTCTGCTCCCACCCCGCCGCCTTGGCCAACTCGCTTATCTTGTCGACAAACGCGATCTTGGCTTCATCGCATGCATCCACGACAAATTTTGCCGTCTCCGCAATGACCACGGCATCCCGCGTCATCGCGGTGTTGAAGAAGTCCGGCGCCATGAACTGTGTGCAGCTCGTCCCCACAAATGCGACGTCAAAACCCCTGGGCTGCCTCTCTTGCACGCGCTGCAGGAACCGTGCGAAGTCGAGACCAACGAAGTGAAAGCGGACGCGCGGGAAGGCGGCATGGTGCGTCACGTCGCTTGGGGCCCCGGGCGGCAGGCAGTTGTAGTTTGCCGGGTCGTCCCAGGCGAAGGCGTGGTCACCCCACGGCCACTCCTGCGCCGTCAGCAGGCCATACAGCCACGCACGCGCGTTGTGCATTGAGACGACACCGTTGCCGTACTTGCACGTGCCGTCCACGGACCGCGCGCGGATGTCAGCGTTGGCGGTCTGCGCACCAAGGGCAAAGAAGGGACCATTCTTCATGTCTCCAAGGAACGCCCCAACCCCCTTGCTGTTGAAGTGGCACAGCGACTTGTTCGGCACAGCGTACTCGTATGTGAAACCGCGGCGCGGGTTAATGTGTGTGGCATCAAATGCGACGCCGGTGTTGCGCCACGTGCGGTACTCGGCGAACTTGATGAGGTTTGTGTAGTCGCGGAGGTGGAAGTTGAAATCCCAGTCGATAATGTTGTCGCGGTTGTCGTAGCGCTCCGCCATCTCCTGCCGCAACCGCTGCGACCACGTCTCCTCCGCCTTTGCCTGCGAGGTGTCGCGCGCCCAGTGCACGATCTGCTCCTCCACAAAGTCGCGCTCCTTCAACTTCATCTCCGCGAAGGACACGAGCCGCGCAAGCTCGCCGCCGTCGTTGTCGTCGCTCCGCAACACGCGCAGCAGCCGCTGGGCGACGCTCCGACTCTGCGCGGCGGTCGTGTCGCGCGTCACGGTGTTGCCAAAGGCGTCGAGAAACATCAGCACACGCTCCTCCAGCTCGTCAAGAGAGAACATGCTGTCGAGCAGCCACTGTAGGAAGAAGAGGTGGCGACAGTGCACTCGCAGGTTGGGCTCGTATATGTAGAAGTGATAGAAGCCTGGCGTCTGCCCCGAGGCCGCTGACCGCACACGCAGACTCGACAGGGTGCGGAAGATGTGACGAATGTCGCAGGCCCCACAGAGAAGCACACGCACAACGTTGCTGCCGTCCCCGGCGCCATCCCCCTCTTTGTTCTGCTCTCCTGAATCCTTGCCGCGCTGCCGTGCTCGCTCCTGAATTGCAGCGATCATCGCGTCGACGTCTGGTCCACCGCCAATACCCCTGCCGTTACCATTGCCACTGACGCCACAGCCTTCTGCTCCATATGTGTTTGTCTTTTCTTCCTCCTTAGGCGGCGCTTTTGCCGCCTCAGCAGCAGTGTCGGCGCGGCAATCTGCTCTTTGCTCGCGATGCGCCAAAATCTCTGTGAAGTCAATGGCAGGGGACCACCCCCACGCCAACTCCGTCCCGATGCTGTTGATGAACTGCTTCTTGTTGTCACGCAGGTACTTGTCGCTCATGGAATACCCCACCTTCGTTGTCTATCTATCTATCTATCAATATATATATATATATATATATGTGTGTGTGCGTGTAAGCAGTGCTAGTGGGAGAAGCACAGAGGAGCAGCACAAACCAAGAATAAAATCACAAGACAGAAAAAAAAATACAACAATAACGAGAAACAACAGACATTTGTGCACGTTTCTGGGGTAATTCAAGCCGTACGGGATGGCATAGTCGCGCTGTCGACGAACACCCAGTTGTTTTTCTTCATGAAAACACGGCGCTGTCTTAACTCCACGACAGAAGGTACATTGTGGAGAGCGATGGTGAGTACGCGAGCAGAGAATCCTCCGGCCCGGGCACGCTCACCACATTTAAGTCCCCCACTGCCTTGCCGTGGTCCACAACGACGATAGAGCTCTCGTCGGTGGGCCGCAGCTCCATCCGGCCCCCGCCTGCCTGCCCCTGCTCCTGCCGCCAAGTCATCTCCACGTTGTACAGCAGAATGGTGCCGTCGCGGTCCGTAAGAAAAACGGACAACAAGGGCGCTGCGAGCGCAGGTGTGTGCGTGACGCGCAGACAGGCCGCATACAGCGGCCGCGGTGCACGGATGGTGCCATGAAGCGCCACCGCCACCGGCTGCGCCGCCTCGCCAGTGAAGCGGGCGCTCAGCAGCAGCAC
>NW_008826415.1:0-7875 GCF_000691245.1 Trypanosoma grayi
AAAAAAGAATGATGTGGCTGCTTCGTTGATCCTTTTTTTTTTGGTTTGTTCGTTGTTTGCTTGCGTTGGGTATGCTTCGTGCGGCCGCCACCCCCGCCCCGCAGAGCGGAGAGAGCAAAGCGCCACAACACAAACCAAAACAACAAAATACACACACACACACACACACGAGGGGAAGCAATCGATGAGATGAGGGGCTGAGGGGGGCGGGGCCAACGGTCAAATCCCCCCCTCCCAACCTCCACGCATATGCCGCTCTGTCAACAAAGAGGGGTGAGAGTGTGATGCCTGTCGGCCCGCGGCGCGGCTACGTCGACGGCGCATTCTTGTCGTTCTCAGGGCAGTACACCATGCAGGCCTTCAGGCGCTTCATGATGGAGAGCACATCGGCTTCGTCATCCGCTACCTTGCCGCCTGTGCCAGCAGCCCTTGCGGCGCCACCGACAGCCGCACCGTCGTTGCGACTGGAGGAGTTGTCGCCGCGCGTCGAATTGCCGCCGAAGAGCCACCAGCCCTTATTTGACGACTCTTCCTGGCGCGGTGGGGCAACGGCCTCATCTTTCCGCTGCTGTTGTTGTTTTTGTTGGCCGAAGGAGCCCCAACCCGCGGCGAACGTGCCCACATTGCTCTTGACGTCGGCGCTCTCCACACGCCACCGCTCTGATGGGCGCTGTAGAGAGGTACTGCTGTTACTGCCGCCTCCAACACCGCCGTCATCGCCCTTTGTCAAGGGAATATGTGTCTCACGGCGTGGCTGGTGCTGCTGCTGCGTTCCCAGCAACTCCTTTTGTGCCTCGAACTGATCCAGCTTCTTCTGCGCCTCAATCTGTTCCTCCACGGTCGGCTGATCCTCCATATCCGGATATTTCGGATGCCAGCGCCGTAGCACAATCATCGGGTCACAGTCGTACACTCTTTTACCAACGCTCTTGTTGACCGTGTTGTGGAACTCGCACATGTATCGGTTAAGGGCCAGCTTGTCCGTGACGACAGGCGGGTTCCGCTCCAAGTAGCGCCGCATGTGGTACGCGCAGTGAGTACAGGCGTACACGTGCGACCAGCCGTGAATAAAGCTGCGGAACGCCTCCTGCTGCAGCGGCGTGGGCTTGTACGGGTACACAGCTGCTGCGCTGTGGAGCACGTTCCAGCCCGAGTGGCCAAGCTCACCTGGCGTGGGGCACTTGCCCGAGATTTCCTTCAGCGGCTCCTGCTCCGACATGCTGCAGCGACACTACACCAATAGTCTGAGTGAGTTCACTAACACAGCTTTATTATGTATGAATAAACCCTTGCCTCCTCAAGCAGGGAAAAAAAAATAGGACGGAGAAACAGGAGTGCCAACGCGGGACACGGCACAACGTGAGCAGCGAGTCCAGCGCGAAAAAAAGAAAGAAAGAAAGAAAGAAAGAAAGGAGAGGGTGTGAGCGAGTGAGTGGGAGGCCTACTTCCCGCTTCTGCAGGGATCCAAGAATGAGGCAAGGCTCCTGTCCTAGTCCCCCATCCAGGCCGTGCCGTAACCTCTCCACGCACAAAGTTTGAGAGGGGAATGCAACGCGCCCACACTTTACTCCCAACTCCCTGCGTTTAGTGTTGCAGTGCCTTCATCTTCGCCATCAACGCCTCGAGTGACTCGCCACTCCCCGCACCAACAAACTCCTCCTCCGTATGACCCCTAGCGCCTTCCGCGCTACTGGTACCGTACGCATACTCAACACCGCTGTTCCCGTCCGCGCGAGCGTGTTGTTGTTGTTGTTGCTGCTGCTGCTGCTGTGAGCTGACGGTCAAGTCCTCTTTACCCTGTGCCTCCACGACGATGCCCCACTCCGCTGCGGAAGCAGCAGCCTTCGCTCTTGCAGCTTCAAGCTCCTTCGCCTCCCGCTCCGCGCGGAGTTGCGTGGCGTGGTAAAGTGGGTGGGCCGCGTCGCCCATTGCGGCCCGCCGCTCCGCGTACTCCCGCTGCCGTGCCAAACACGTCTCGTTGCGGCACTCGGGGTTTGCCTTGATGGTGACGGAGGGAAAGTGATCCCGCATCGCATCGTAGCCGACGTACTCGCTTACGGTACCGAAGCCCAGCAGGTACTTGAGCGCGTTCTGCGCGAGGAAACCCGCGACGATGCCCATTGTGGTGGGCAACGACGCCGCACACACACCCTCGCGCTTCGCCTCCGGCATGCCTGTTGCCACAACGAGGGGTGGGCAGCACTCATAGCACGGCGTCACACCCGGCAGCAGCAACTGTATGTGCCCGCTCACCGCATTCTCGGCGACGCCGCTCTCCATCCACGGGATGCTGAACTGAAGACAGGCGTAGTTCACCGTCAGGCGCGCCTGAAAGTTGTCGACGCAGCACAGCAGCAAATCCACTGGCGTGTTGGGCCTTACACCGCCGTGCTGTGTCAGCGCGTCGGCGAAGTCCTGCCAGTGCTCCGTCAGTGTGATGCTGAAGGCGTAGGGCACGATCTCCGTGTCAGGGTTAATGCTTTCGAGTGTCTGCTTCGCTGCTTCCACCTTCGTCATGCCCTGCTGCTCAGGGCGGTAGAAGAGGCGGTTCATGTTCGCCAGCTCCACCTTATCGTAGTCAAAAAGCAGCAACTTGGCAATGCCACAGCGTGTCAGCATCTCCGCCACGACGCTGCCGACGCCACCGGCGCCGATGATGGCAACGGACTTGTCGCGAATGGCCGCGTAGTTCTCCACAACGCCCATCCGCTGCAGCGCCATGAGACGGCTGTAGGGGTTGTCATCACGCACCGTAGCGTCTAAAGTCTTCCGATGACCCTCTGCTTGGCTCATGTGTCTTTCTGCTTCACACACACACACACACACACACTCTCTCTCTCTCTCTCCCTATACTAGGGTGAAGACAAAGCGGACACAAACACGACCGCAAGGACCGAAAACAAAACAACACAATCGCAGTAGTAGTCAATGCAGTGATGTGAACTTACCAGGCAAGCGAAAAACACACACCCACAGAGAGATGTATATATATGCATATGCGCGCATTTCCACTCTGTGATTAGGCATACTCAACCACACTTCACCTTTCCTCTGTCTCTGTCTGCCGCACCCACACACACCCACACATACACGCTTCTCTGTGCGTGAGGTGGTGTGAATGTGTTGTGGAGGCTATTCAGGATGCGTAGACGGCGTCGCAGGCACCACGAGCATTGATGCGCAGCTCTCAAGGAAACGCTGCAGATCATCGTCATCGTCATCCTCATCTTCCTCCTTGCCCTCCCTCGCCTCCTCCGCAAGCTCCCGCATAAAGGCATTGAAATCCAGTGGATATGGCGTACTTTGTGACGGCAGCTCACCGTCCATCGACTTCTGTTGCTGGAGCTTCTCTCGTGGTGAAGTGTGTTCACACATCGAGGCATTGGTCGCCGCCACAAACGATGGCGAGTCCCCCACGTGCGTATGAGTGGTATTGGCGGTGGCGATGTAGTCACCGTCCCACTGTAGCGGCGACTGTCCCTCCCCATCACCACCCTCGCGAGACCGCTTGTGGCCGCTGTGCTGCGCCACAGTAACACCACTGCCACCAGCCTCAGGCGTTGCCGCCACCATTACCACGCTGCCGCCACCACCGAGTGATGCGCTCATCGGGCTCGCGTTGACAACCGACACATCACCACTCAGACGCCCAGGAAACTGGGTGAGGGATGCAGCAGCCAACACACGCGGGGGCGTTGTGACGCTCCCGACAACAGGAGCAGGAGCAGAAGAAGCAGAGGCAATTGGCAGACCCGTTGGGTGCGTCGAGGGCATCAAGAGTTCAGTCGGCGTCCCACGCGTCGTCAGAGCGGACTGATGCACCTTCGCAGAGGAAACGGCAATGTCCGACGACATCGGGGCGGTGCCGTATCCCTCCGCAACTGCAGTCACTGTGGAGGTGATGGAGCGGCGGCCAGAGGTCCTCAGCCCTTCACCGCTCCCCAGTGCACGGTGCGGCACGTCGAATGCCGCGATGTACATGGAGAACTTCACCCGCAATGCAGTCTCGGACAGCGCCGCGTGTCGCTGGAAAAGCGTCTGTGGGGCAGCGGCCGCGTTGTCCGCTGTGAATACGGACGACGACACTGCTGCTGCTGTCTGCATGGCCTCCTGCGTAGTAATGGCCTCTACGAAGAGATGCACACCCTCTCCACCGGTCCGCACGCGGATCATCATGCCAAGCTGGTCCGCCAATAGACACACCTGCTTGAACGGCTTCACCTCGATGCTTTTGCCGGGCAGCAGCAGCACACCCTGCGACCTCGCGGTGTTGCGCGCCTCACCCCCCTCCAGCGACGTCGCACTCAACCTCACATGCTCACCGTCCTGTTGCTGTTGCTGTTGGTAGTGCATGAAGAGGAAGTGTTCCTGCGAGGCCACCACCTTCGTGTCAGCGCCGCCAGCCTTACCGGTTTCGAGCGGCGCGTCGCCATCCTCCGCGTCGTCGACAACCCACATTTCGAGGCGCGACGCCAGCGGCTGCACCACAACGCGCGGCGTCGACGCGGGAAACCAGCCAAGGAGCGCCCCCCACACCTTCGCCGCCGCACACGCGTCGAAACTGTAGAAGTCGGGCGACACGTACGCACGCTCCGGCCGCCCCTCCGCCAGAAACAGCGCGAAGGTCTTTACTGTGCCGCACGACATGACGCACTCCCAGTGCAGCGTGTCGCCCACCATCATGTCAGACGTCGCGGCGCCGTTGTAGCGGATGTGCATTGCGCACAAACCCTGCGTCTGCCGCAGCACCGTCGCGAGGAGAGCCTTGGTCGGCAGCAGCAGGTAGAACTCGTCACCTTCATCATCGCCGCACGATGGCGCCCCTTGTGGTGGAGTGCTTCTGTTCGCTTCATTGGAATCCGCCGTGGTGCAGAAGCGGTACGCCTCGAGGTGGCAGGTGGCGATGCTGACAAGCAGGTGGGTGCTGCGGCTGCTGTTCACTGCGCGAAGCTGCAGCACGTCATCGTGCGGCTCAAAGAATAGCCCCTCGCCTTGCTTCGATGCTGTTTGCAAGAGTTGCACGAACGGCCGCAGGAAGACTCCCGTGACAGAGAAGCTGAGAAACATTCTTGTTGTTGTTGTTGTTCTTGTCGTTGTCCGCTTCGTATGCTCGTTGTGGCCTCTGCGTTCCCCCGGCTACTCCTGTCCCACCCGCCTGCTCTTTTAAGCAGCAGCAGCAGCAGCTGTGGTGGTGGCGGTGTGAGACCATCCCAGAGCAGAGAAGGGTGCAAAAGAAAGAGAGAGACAAAAAAGCAAAACAACAAACAAACGAGCAGATGTGTGTGCCCTACGAGTTAAGCAGCCGTGCGGCATCGAAGATTCATTCCGAATAAGACACAGCCAATAAGGGAGAGCAATGGGAGTTGCGTAGGGGACACCATTCTGTCACCACAACGCGGCTGTCTACGCCGCCGCCATCTCCCGTCCTACTTTGCGCCTCCGCTATTTTCCGCGCACACTGCGGGAATCTGTTTTTTGTTTTGTTTTGTTTTGCGTTCGTTTTCTCTCTTTCCTGCTCGGCGCTGCTGTCTCCCCACACTCCCACCAACACGTGTGGCTGCTTGGCCGAGTAGATGAGGTCATAAGAGAGGGGCCAGCAGAGCGGGACACACACACACACACAGAGACAGAGACAGACAGACAGAACGGCGCCACATTGTTCCTCTCTCCCCCTCCCCCCATCCCCCCAAGCGCAAACAAGAAGAAACACACAAGCAAACAAACGAGAAGGAAACCACCAAACCGTTCACATTCTTGCCATGCTTGCCAACGGACTCTTTTCATCTCACAAACTGAAATCCTCCACATCAGAAGTTTGCTCCCTACTGAATATATAAATATAATTGAATTGCTACACACCTATTCCTTCCTTCATCCACCTGGTCCAACGTCTACTTCCCTCCACACACACACACAATTAGAGAGAGAGACCCAGTAAGGCATATACACACACTTAGTGCTTGATCTCCGGCGTGTCGAGGGGCGGCGGCACACGCGGCGTGGCCGGTGAGCACATGCGCTTGATTTCCTTTGACGCATACCCAGGGTTGAGGAATTTGGGACAGGTGATGCTGCAGTTGAAGATGTTGTGGCAGAAGTTCACCAGCGGTCCGTGCTCGAACATCTTGACGCGGCTGTCGTAGTCGCGGGNTGCTGCAGTTGAAGATGTTGTGGCAGAAGTTCACCAGCGGTCCGTGCTCGAACATCTTGACGCGGCTGTCGTAGTCGCGGTCAAGCGGTTCAATGAGCCAGCGGTACGACTGCAGCAGAACAGCGGGGCCGAGGAAGTGCTCGCGGTTCCACCAGTACTGTGGGCAGCTGCCAGTGCAAGAGGCACAGAGCACACACTCGTAGAGGCCCTCCAGTCTGTTTCTATTGCTGCTGTGCACCTTCTCCTTGATATACCAGCGACTGACGGCGTACGGATTGCTCGTGAAGCCCGGCCGCTGCGTCACGACGTGAAACGCGGTCTTGGCGTTGTCCTTCGCCGTGAACACTGTGGGCGCCTTGGGCGTCGCGTTTTTAATGATGCGGCGGTACATGAAGAGAGGGCTGCTGTACTTCGCCACCTGTCCTGGCAGAGGTGCGGAGGGCATGATATGCTGCACGGTCCCTCGTTGCGACTCGGCTGTTTGTGCTAATGTTTATGAGTATGTGCGTTGATGTCGCTTAAGCGGGGTTGTCTTCGCCGCTTCCTACAAATGCACACCCACACCCACAATGGAGTAGACAGGCACCACCACCACCACCACAACCAAAAAAGAAAAGAAAAACAACAACAGAAAGGGCAACAATACAGATAGATGACATACAACGAATCCTTGCTTCTCACTTCCTCGTCTTTCCTTTTTCCCTCCTTACGCCACCATTGGTGGCCCCCATTGGGTCTTGTTCTTTTTTTTTTTTNTTTTTTTTTTTGTGTGGGTTACGTCGTTACCGGGCACTCTTCCCCATCCTCTCACGGGAGTGGGTGGTGTGGGCGAGCGTGCGCGGCAACAAACCGAAATCAAAACATGAAAAAGGAATATCGTCGGGAACAAGTCAAGCGTACCGTGGATACGTGCCGCTCCTCCACCCACACAGACGGGCACACGCATACAGTGTCTACCAGTTCATGCGGTGGGGCACATCACCCGGCTTGATGGTGAAAACAGAGTGCAGGTAGCCGGCCTTCTCTTTACCAAGGGGGTCCTTCTTGATGGCCGCAATGAGTGCAGCGTCGATCTTCTTCTGCAGCTGCGCGCGGCTGTCGCTGACGGTGCCCTTTGGTGCGGCCTTGGACGTCTTCTTCGCCTTGCGCTCCGCCGCCTTCTTGGCCTTGTCACCCATGAAGTCACCCTCCGACTTGACGCGCTTCTCCTGCTTGGGGCGCGCGAACACGTCAGCGGTGATGGCGCCNGTGTCGACGCCCTTCAGGTCTACCTTCGTCGACGTCGCAATGATATAGCGCGAGTCGATGCGGCGAATCGGCACACCGCTGTACTTCATCGGACCGGAGATGACGAGCGGACCGTTGCCGGCAAGCTGCTTCAGGATCACAGCGCGGCGGCCACGGAAGCGGCCGGCGAGGATGATGGCGATGGTGCCGGGCGTGCAGCTCTTGCGCAGCGTCGAGTACTCGGCGCTCTTGCGGCTGACCTTCTTGGCGACCTTCTTGGTGTGCCGTTTCTTCGTGGCGGAGGCCATTCCCTTTGTACGCACCGTCCCTGTTGCAGCAGTCAGAGTGAGGAGGAGGAAGAGAGAGAGATAGGTGCGGCTGTTGCCGTAGTGGTGGGCCCCGCAGAGGCATGCCCCCAATAAGAGACAGACAGTGGGGGGTGGCGATGTCATTCCTGTCGCTGATCTGAGCCCGTCGGCCTCACACACACACACACA
>NW_008826416.1:0-7864 GCF_000691245.1 Trypanosoma grayi
TGTGTGTGTGTGTGTGTGTTGGAAGAGGGTAAATGATACGCAAAACAGAAAGTAGGGATATGTAGCGGAACACGATTGAAGCGTCAGCTCAAAAGAAAGCCAAAAAGAACTCTGATCACCCTGTCCTCTCCTCATCGATCACGTCCAAAAAAAGATAAGAACTAGGGGAGAAACAATCAGAAGGTACGCGAGCAGCAGAAACATATAAGGCCAATGGCGAGAGCTTCAGCTCCTCCTTTCCGAGATGCACACATTCATTCTCCTTTTTTTTTACTGCGTATGTATACCTGTGCTCCCGTCTTCTTGTGTATATGCGCTTGTGATCGTTTGCACATTCGTTTCACTGTATATTTGCAGCAGCCGTTGAATCGAGTGAGCTGATCGACTGCCTATTTTGTGGCCGCAGGAAAGCCAGGACTTCTGAAGCATTATTTCGCGGCATCAGCGGAGATAGAAATTCTGAAGCATTATTTCGCGGCATCAGCGGAGATAGAAATTCTGATTCTTCCTCCTCCACGTTGGGGCTTGGCATACGCACCTGTTTCTTCTGCTGCGCGCTGCTGCGCTCCTCTTTTGCGGCGCGGCGCAGCGTTTGGTACACGTCGTCGATCGATGGGCGGCCCTCGCGGTGCTCACGCAACATCCCACGGAACAGCTCCACCTCCTGCGGGAATTCCTCCACCATTTCCACCGGGAATACCCCGTGGCGTGCCTCACCCAGTGTGCGGAAGCGCTCGTGCTGTGTCGTGAATAAGCAGTAGAATTCCACGGCAACCACGCCAAGGGAATAAATGTCACTGGCAGCGGTAGCGGCATCGCCACGAAGTTGCTCCGGGCTGCAGTAAAGAGGACTTCCTCCAGCGACCGAGCGCTCCTCCTCACCTGCAAATGCATTCGATGTCAACTCATCAACCATGTTACGCATTGAGCCAAATGGTCCACCACGTCGCTTCGCCAAGCCAAAGTCACCAATTTTCATTATCCCGCTGTCTGATACAAAAATATTTGTAGGCTTGAGATCACGGTGAACCACCCGTTGCTGGTGAAGGTATCGCAGCCCTTCCGTGATTTGTATGAGGTGCTCTAGGTTCTCCTGCCGTGAGAACCCATTGCGTGTCGCAAAAAAATCAGCAAGGGTACCGCGCTGAAAGTATTCCATTTGTATAAATAGAACACTGTAGGAGCCTTCAGCTGTGACAGATTCATGTAGCTGTTTGGTATAGAAACTATCCTCCGTTTGAATTGAAAGTGTGTCCATTGTGTCATCGTCATTTAAAATACCATGTCCCTCAGCCACATGGCGAGGCATATGCTCAATCCATGAGTAGAAAAAGCGCACAACATTAGGGAAATCCAGTGAACTGTGAAGCACTGCTTCCCGCACACATCTTTGCTGGTCCTCCACATGAATGCGGATGGCCTTTATAGCATACTTAGCACCTGTGACTCGGTGCTCCACGCAGAACACACTCCCTTCCGCCCCATGCCCAACCTTTTTCAAGACATTAAAATGCTGCTGGAATAATTGCGGTGGAGCAGTGGTATTTGTCGTGGGAAATGAAATCCCTGTGCTTTGTTTCTCACTCATCGAAGAGTCATCTTCACCACCTGAGCACTTCCACCACGTATCACTTACATCCACCCCGTCCGATTCCAATGTCCGTTGTCGCTGCTTTTCGTCCTCCTCCTCGGCCCCCTCCCCCTCCTTCACATTTTGGGCGTCGAGGGAAAATGGGTGTGTGGGGGAAGCGAATGACATAGCGCCCTGGCTGGTTGGCATTTGAAATGGTGATAGCGCTAATGGTGGAACGCCTTTAAAAATACCATAGGCTTCACTTCTCATACTTATATCTACAGGTGCGAGCATTGCAGAGCCTGGCCTGGATGAGTTACGTATGTCATTCTGAAGTGCGTCGACCTGGGCCCAAGCATTCTGCAAGCGTCGTCGGGGCACCACACCAAAACAGGCTAAAGTCAGTGAAATGATGAGAATCAACACATGGAAGGCAATGAACACTGTGCGCCGTGTTGATGTATATGACCACAGAATAAATATTTGGGGAACAAGCTGGAATGGCTCCGTCCATTCACCCTCTTCAGTTGGTGAGTGATTTGGAATACCTATCTGCTGGGCACTGCAACCATACACCCAGGAGCATTCCTGCATCGAGTTCTGAAGCTCACGGGCCTCGAGTTCATCGGCAGCGATGTCACCATCCCTTGTTTCCTCGAAGATTCGAATGAGTGAGGAATGCTCTGTCCACGGGCGGTCACTAAGGAAGTTTGAAATACTGTGTGCTTCGTGGTTTCCGTTCTTTACACCTTCAATAGATGCAGTTGTTGTTGTTTTTCCTGTGGTGATGATGGCCGCCGCGGTTACAGACGGTTGTAGGCGGTAAACAGGTACACGTTTCACTCCACCGTAGTCTCTGACGCAGATGAAGGCGGCTGCAACATTATCGATGGTATTGACTGCAGTAGGCCACAGGGCAGTTCCACTCGCTTTGTTCCACAACGCGTACTTTGACTTCTCCATCTCCTTCACTGTCAGACGCTGTGCTATTTCACTCTTGCGACAGACATCAACAGCCGACTCCAAGTTGGCCTCTCCCGTCGTGCGGGAATCTGGAGTCACAGTTGGCTCATGACCACCGTTGCTGTTTTCTTTTTGCAAAAGGTCCTGCAGCACGCGGGAGACCCTGCGTGGATCCCCTTCCTCTTGGACACATCCAGTAGCCTGCGTGAGGGAACCTTCGCTCAGTCTGTATTGCGCCATACTTATCTGCCAGCTATACATGCCACGACACCAAGCGTGAACAGTGATGTTGTAACGAACAATATGCAGGTGAGGCAGAAGCGAATTCGGCGCGAAGACCAGCTTCCCAGTGTGACTACTGATGTCCATTATCTGTGCCGAAGTTACTACATATATGTCTGTGCCTCCAAGACGCATATGCTGTCGTCGAATCAGTGTGGACAGATTCATGAAATAGTGTGGATGCGCTGGAGAAAGAGGTATGTTATCTGCACCAAGCAAATCCTCTTTTTTATCTTCCTGTCCATCTTCATGATTCGCTGAGGACCCAAGAGGCAGATGACGCCCGGCCGCCTGTGATGCGAAACGACGTCTAGTGAAAAGCATATCGCCTTCGACCACAAAGGGAACCGCAAGAGGGTCTTCACGCACCACGTCTTCTGTCGCGTGCAAATCGATCTTGGCATGCATCACACTTCCCCCAGTATCCACACTCCACATGGGCAATCCTGAGTCAAGCAAGTGCGCCGCAAGCGTGCCGTTCGTGCCAAGAAGAAGGACCATATCTGGGGAATAGAATCCGTACTGCAGCGCAACACCACCAACTGCTGGGGCCGTCGTCGCTGGTGGTGTCACGGGACTGAGAGTTCCCTGTCGCACTCCAACTCCAGTCTTCACATAGCTCGAGTCCACCTGAACTGCAGCGTCTGTTGCTGCAGTCACCGACGAACACACAAGTAGAAATAGTAATAGAAACAATGTGATACGAGGGTATTCATTCGGCATTTAACAGCAACACGCGGGATTGGCGAACTATTTAAGAGCGCTTCGACAGAAGGGAATGCCGTTGATAAACTTCACGGACCTCCAACTACTTCCAGTTTGGCTTTAATCAGTGTGTCGCAGGCAGTAAACGAATTGAAACGAAGTAACGGCAATGTATGTGCGTTACCTGTTCCCTCTCCCTTTTATTTGTCGAGCAGCTATCTTGTCCCCTTTTTGTTCTTCTAATCTAAACTGGTGAATGCGTTTTGGGACCTGAGACAGTTGCGGCTCCTGGCCCAGTGTATAAATATTATTGTCTGTTCTGCCTGCTTCCTTTGAAGGAAAAATTTCGTCTCGCTATGTCCTAGGCCCAACAAAAAAACAGAGAAGACTAGAACCCCCGCACACACACACACCAAAAAGAAAAAAAGGATGAAAAAAGAAAAAAGAAAAATATTATTACATTGTGGGCATAAGGAGGAAACGTAGATGAAGTTGTAGAGGAATCTCTCACCTTCTACGTTCTTTCCCCACAAACACACACACACACACACACACATCCTTCCTGCCCAGGTGCCATGTTTGCAGCACGGCGCGCAAACAACAAACAAAAATCCACACGAACAAAACAGGAACTGCAGAAACGTGAAGCTCAACTCTCAAAAGTACTGCGCGCTATCGTCGTCCAAACACCCTTGTCCTCCTCTTTCCCTGCTAGCAAGCGAACCAAGGAAGCACTGATGTCCTGTTCCTCCTGCAACTGTTCGTGCTTGTGGATCGGGGTGTGACAGTGCTGCCAAACCTCGCTCAGCGCCTTCGGCAGCCGAATGAACGCGTCCAGCACCTCGCGCTGAAACTCAACCCGCAGCGTCTCGAGGGACTTGAGTTCCTCGGCATCTACAAAGGAGAATCGTGCAGTAAGAATGTGCCGTGCTGGCGGCAGGTGCACATCGACGGGGGGTCGCAGCACCTGCGCGCTCCACCAGTCCCTCGGCAGGAATCCAGACTCCGCCGGCCCCAGAACCGTATCGGCGCGCCGCGGCCGCACTGCCGCGCCCACCGTGGCGTGACGCCGCTTTGCGCGGTAGAATAACACCAGCGATTCGCGCGCCAGATTCTGCAGAGCCTGCACTGCGGCAGCATCGTAGTTATGAGCCGACGTTAGCGCCTCGGCGTAGAGAGCCGAGCCCAACACACGGGTGGTGTCACTTCTCTCGCACATCGGGAAGTCCGCAATAGCATCCAGTGCGTCTTCGTAGCGGCTGGAGAGACGCTGGCATGCACGTGCAATGAAGAGGTCGATATTCGTGCGGTTCACGACTTGCTTGGTATCCCACAGCGCTTCCACCTCATGGGGGAAGCGAAATTTCCCCACATGTCGCTCGGCGATGGAGTTTACATCTATATCCTTGACCGCCTGCTTAAGTGCCTCCAGCTCGCGCAACTTTGCCTTGATTGACATTCCTTCCAGGAGTCGGATCTCCGATTTAACGCGTTCAACTTCCTCATCAATTGAATGCCCCTCTACGGTGCCACACTCCTCCGCTCTTTTTTCTGCAGAAGATGCGGCAATGCCGACTACTCCTCCATGCCGCCCTGTTTCTGAAAACGGAACATCTTCCTCCGGCACAGCACTAGACGCAAAACGCAAAACATCCTCAATATTAGAAAGGGTGGTGGCGCGAGGAGGAACTTCTGCGGAGCCCGACTTTGACCTCACTACTGATGCTGCCGCCTGACATTTTCTCTTGTTGCTGCCGCCTCCTCCTTTAGGTAGCATGTCTTCACCTCTCCGCAGACTCCTTGAACGGCTCACAACATCACGCATGGCATGAAGTCGCCGTTGCTCTTCTAGTAGTGTGGATAGTTGCCCCTCGAGAGTATCGAGACGCTCCTGGTCCAGCGCCATCTGCGACAAGACACTGCGGGTGTCATCGACCAGGCATTGCACGGCGTCAGCATGGACGGCCGCTGAAAGAGCCATAAAGCGCAGCAACTCCAGCGCCTCAGCCATGCCAATATATAATCCCCGCCCCTGACAAATACAACAAAAGACCAAAAAGAAATATATACATACATATACACATATAAGAAAGAATTATTACCATACTCTCCCAAAACAAAAAAAAAGATGCATATTCTCCATAATGCACCTACCGAAGCAATTGTTTCAGTAAACTAACCTGGTGGCCCGAACACCATGCGCACTCACTATGGCCAAAGAGAGCCAAACATCCATCGCGCTTACTCATGTTCATAAAAAATCAACCAAAACGAATTCAATAATAATAATAATAATAAGCACAAGAAGCCACTTCAAATGCGCCATGAAGCCAAATCTTTTTGAATCTGACGTTGCAACAATCAAAAGAAAGACAAAAACAAATCGGCAGAAATGTAGCGCACCCCCAATCTATCGGTTACAACGATAGAGGTCGAGTTCAACAAAGGCAGTTTATTTCGCAACTCGACCACAAGGTCTCTCTGGCATATAATTCCCGTCTTCAGTACTATGCAAAGCGCTTGTCAAACCGGCATTTCTTCCATCCTTCTCGGCGTAGTACAACCTCAACGCCAAGTGTGTGAATCGGTGCATCACCCCAGCGGTACCGCATGATTCCACGCGGCTCCTCCTCGTCCAGGAAACGGAACAAGGACATATACAGCGGGTGACGCTTCAGTGCCATGGTGCCCAGCTCAAAGTTGTTGTAGTACATGATTCCCCTGTAGCCAGTTGCACTGCCATTGAAGGCAAAGCTCGTCACCTCCTCGAGCTCTGGTGCTGGTAGCGCTGTGTTGGCCCACTTCACAAACGTTGGCCATAGATCAACCACAACAGGGATGTGGTCGCTCGTAACGTGTCGGTATCCATACGCACATTGGCTCGATCGCATCAACCAAAAAACATCGCACGGCACAGAAGCTCTGATGTATGAATCCGTGTCCAGCCTCCAATAGTACTCGTAGGCGTCCAGTGACGGCAGCTGCCACACAAGTCCTGCCCAAAAGCGACACATAAGGCGATACCCACGACCCTGATATCTCCGCTGCTGTGGTGCTCTCATCCACGCACGAAGCTTCTCTTCTGACACACCATCCGGTAGTTTGCGCCAGAACCTTCCCACATCCTCAAAGTCCACCTTTCGCGCTGAAGGTATCGCACGACGAATCGCCACTTGCTTCTCTTCAGGCATGTCTTCGTGGAAGATGTGCACTGGGTAAGGATAGCGAGCAAGAAAGTGCTTCTCCAACAATGGAAGCGCCTTGGTGAGGAAAAAAGGCTCCTTCCTTCCTGCCAGGAATAGAATGACGCCGTTGACCAGGGTGCTGCTGACTCCGTTATCTAAAGGATGCGTGCAGGTCACGGCCACAGTGCGCGGTGGCAAGGGTGGTACAGCAGGGCCTCCTGCCTGCACTTCCCCGTGACCTTGATACGACATCTCCGACGATACAAAACACAACCAAGCGCCCAGAAGGAAGAGCACTGCTGCACAAAGAAGCAGTGACACACGCTTCACGAAACGTCTTTTTTGTGCGTATCTCATCGTTTCTCCGGATTCCCTCCACGTTTCCCTGTTTTTTTTTTCCTTATTGCATCATAAAAAGAAATTAGATCAACACTGTCCTGCACCGTCACCTCATTATGCAAGGCCAATGTGTACTCATTGCCAGTGAGCCATAAATACCTACGTGCGTGGAAGTGCAGAGCACACACCACATTATCGATCTTCCAGAGAATAGGACAGCAACTTGCCCCGCCCACTTTTCCAAGTATCAGTGCAAAGCAATAGAAAAGGCCACCGTGTAGAACGACGATGCAACCCCGCCTGCCACCGGGAAAGAATTTAACGGCTAGATATTAATCTATTTATCTTCACGGTGCGGAGCAGATTGCAGCACACCTATCTCGGCCATGGACAAAAGTAGAACAGCTATCGTGATGCCCAGTAAAGCAATACGACGTTGCACTACGTAACAGTCAGCTCTCAGGGCACATTTTTCCCATGCGCATAATCTGCAAAGCGCTTGTCAAACCGGCATTTCTTCCATCCTTCTCGGCGTAGTACAACCTCAACGCCAAGTGTGTGAATCGGTGCATCACCCCAGCGGTACCGCATGATTCCACGCGGCTCCTCCTCGTCCAGGAAACGGAACAAGGACATATACAGCGGGTGACGCTTCAGTGCCATGGTGCCCAGCTCAAAGTTGTTGTAGTACATGATTCCCCTGTAGCCAGTTGCACTGCCATTGAAGGCAAAGCTCGTCACCTCCTCGAGCTCTGGTGCTGGTAGCGCTGTGTTGGCCCACTTCACAAACGTTGGCCATAGATCAACCACAACAGGG
>NW_008826417.1:0-1902 GCF_000691245.1 Trypanosoma grayi
TCGCCCAGGCGCGGGCGCACGGGCCGATGCCGGACGCGCTGCCGGGGCCAGAACTGCTGCAGCTCGTGCTCGACGTGCAACATCCGTCGCAGCGCTCTGTTGGCCGCCACAGCGACGGTGCCCATGAGCCCATTGACGATGTGGTGCAGCAGCTGCAGCGGCTGCAGGAGAAGGAGGAGGCGGAGGAGGAGAAGAGTCGCCTTCCGGACGCGGAGGAGGTGTACGGGAAGGGGCTGCCCTACGTGCTGAACCCGGCGAACTGTCGTGTCATGTACATAGTCCACGAGGACCACGATGGTCATGACGACGACGACATCGAAGAAGAAATGGCGCGATTACGAAGAGCGGAGAGTAGCATGACGCCACTGCAGTGGATTTTATCCCCACTGTTTAAACGGAAGGGCGGTGTGAGTTTCGAAAACCCTGGTTGAATGGCGTGTGTCTGCACCCGACCTTTCTCTCAGAGTGGTGGTGGTGGTGGTGTTGTTGTTGTTGATGTTTTTTTTTTAGCGGTGCGATTGCCGGCGGTGTTCTTTCAGTTGCTGGTGGATGTTTTTGATTGGTTATGTTATTTTTTTTTTGTTTTGGTGGTGGTGGTGGTGGTGGTCATGTCTGCTGCACATGCAAATATATGTGTCTGTGTTGTATTGTTCTTGTTTTGTGTTATTTTCGTTCTTCGCTTTATTTCCACTTGCACGGGGGGCGTCCAAGGCTGTGTGCCGAGTTATTGTAGTCTGAAGCTGCGTCTCTGGCCACGCGCGNTTAGCGGTGCGATTGCCGGCGGTGTTCTTTCAGTTGCTGGTGGATGTTTTTGATTGGTTATGTTATTTTTTTTTTGTTTTGGTGGTGGTGGTGGTGGTGGTGGTGGTCATGTCTGCTGCACATGCAAATATATGTGTCTGTGTTGTATTGTTCTTGTTTTGTGTTATTTTCGTTCTTCGCTTTATTTCCACTTGCACGGGGGGCGTCCAAGGCTGTGTGCCGAGTTATTGTAGTCTGAAGCTGCGTCTCTGGCCACGCGCGGACTCGCTTTGTTACTCACTCGCGCTCCCTTCCCCTCAGCCCTTCCATACCACGTGGACTCTCATACAGCGTTGTAGGACTCTTTGGTCATAATACATATACATTTTATATATATATAGTCAACCTGCTCGGTATATGCATGCGTGCATGTGGCTCCTGGTTGTGTGATTATTCTTCGTTTGTGTCTGACCTGTTGGATTAGGTATTTAGTTGGTGGTTGCTTATTGCCGTCCCCACTCGAGTTGGGGTGGAGGGGTGGATATCGCATCATTGTTGTGGTTCTGTTCAACAACAAGAGCAGCAGAGCGAAGGAAAGAGGCAGCGGATTTTCCCGCGGGCAAACACCCACTGCGGGGCATAGCATCAGAAAGCAGTACTGAATACAGGGGGCATTGGGGGGTGGCCGGGGTAGTTGCACAAGCGTCATGGTCCAATTCACCGCATTCCTCCTCCTTGTCTCAGCTATTTCCATCGTGGTGTTGGTGCTTTTTGTCCATTTGAAGCGGAAGGCCGCCCTACCACGACCGCAACAACGTGTGTCGGCAATACACGAAAACGGGGCAGAGGGACTGCAGCCGAATGGCAGAAGCAACAATAACAATGACAGTATGATAGAGGACCACGCGGGCGAGGTGAGTGCGGCAGTTGTGCTACGCCACAGATCCACTGCATCACCACCGCCACGTCACCGCCGAATGCGCGTTCCTCGGGAGGTGATGCATGCCCACGACAGCGGCACCGACAGCGACAGCGACATTAACCCCGTAGCGCTGCGGCAGAAGCCAGTGGAGGCGGAGATGACGGAGGAGATGAGGATACTGCAGGAGTGTGCGGTGGTGGGCATTGTGCGGCGCGGCGACGACGTGAGGCCGCCGCCGC
>NW_008826417.1:2104-7861 GCF_000691245.1 Trypanosoma grayi
CTAGTACTCTCAAGCTCCCGAAAAGAAAGAAGGTGAAGAACGACAGCCTTCTTGTGTATGGACAAGGAATGTACTTGGAGTCGGCACACGAGGACACATTGCTGCACGTCAACGCCGCCGAGACTGAAGTGGGTGAGGCTGCCGCGGAGCATCCCTGCCCACCCGGTAGTGAGCCGTGTCCTGGGCGCTCTGACGATGAGAGCCGCGACCCAGACACGCTGCTGTTTGAGGTGCATGGGCGGCCAGTGGTGCGGCACGCCGCTCCGCTGTCGGCTGGCGGCGAGGGCGACAGCGAAGCAAGCACCGCTGTTGGCGGCCAGACGCCGCGGTTCGGCTATGGACCGCGGCAGCGCCATCCCGCCGGCCCGCTCGCCAGTGATACTGACGACAATAATAACAACAACACTGGTAATGACGTTATTGCAGGTGGTGTCTCTAGTGTCAGCGTTGGCGTGCGGCAGGCGTTATTTTCTTCTTCCTCTCCTGCTGGTGCTTGGGAGAGCAACGACATGGCGCGAACACCGTCGGTCGAAGCTTCGGGGCAGACGGCAGCGCCAGCGTTCTTGGAGTCTTCTGTTGTGGACACATTGGTCGCGCTTGAATCGTCGTCGCCTCTTCCAGTTGCTGCTGAACCGCTGCTTCAGCAGCAGCAGCCAGAGCAATCACCCCCCGCTTTTCCGCTCAAAGAAGGCGGAAGTAATCATACGGGTTCGATAACATCCGTGGAAACATGAGGAATTTGCTCATATAATATCTGCAGCGAATAGAGAGGACACATATATACTTCTGCGTAGTATATATATATACCATAACTCTTGTTATTGCTTTTCTTTTCGTTTAATCCCCTCCACACATACACTTCACTCTCCTGCCGCGGCGCCCGCTTGCTCTGGGAAGCACATATTGACTTCACTCAGCAGCGGTAGCTGAAGTCGTCAGTCCCACCACAGCGCCAAGGAAGCGCTTGGCAGTGTCTGGCGACGGCGCAGAGAGCATGTATCTCCCCGCAGTATCGTTTTGTTGTGCACCACATGTGGTAGTACTCGCATGTGTCGTCATTCTTCCTTTATAAGTCTCACGCTCTTCTCGCCGCACACTGATAGCGGCCTACACACTCTTCCACATTTACTCCCACACACCCGCCCACACACACACACACACTCTCTCTCTCTCACTTTATCTACCTGAGCACGGCGTCACGCAGTGCAATTTCCCTCGTAGTTCTCAGTGAGTTCAGTATAATTGTTTTTCGGCGGCTCAATGGCGGTGTCGGCCGAGGCGTGGCATGATGCGGATGTTGTCGGTCGACTGCGCGACGCGTACGCGGAGGTGGACCGCGACAGCTGCGTCCCGAGCCTGCAGGACCCGTCGCCACACATCCCGTGCGCCTCTTGCCTGCTTGAGCAGTCGCCGGTGCTGCGCGAGCTCTTCACGGTGACGCTCAACCTAGAGGTGGTGCTGAAGCGTCGCGAGGCGGACGCACTGGTTACCGCTCGGCAGAAGCATCTGAAGTGGTACGATGTGATATTCCACTCACTCTACGGCGCGTACGACATCCGCGCGCTGCTGCGGTACTGGGTGAAGGGCATCGTGGTGTACGAGTTCGGCGAGATTGTCACTTGCATCAGCGGTGCCGCCGGTAGTACGCAGACGCCGCCGCAGCAGCAGCAAGGGGTCCTGAAAGCGCTCGATCAGGCGGTGGAGCTGCGTGAGGGGCTGCGGCGTCTCCCCCGTCTCGTGGCGTTTCTCTTTGCGGGCCGGCTGCAGGTGAAGGAGGCGCAGGGCTTCGATGAGCTGATGAAAGAAGTTGTGGTGGGAAGCGTTGACGATGAATTTAAGCTGCATCTGCTGCAGCGGTTGCTGATGGAGGCGCTGCGGTACCGCCGCCAGTGTACGCGCGGCGTGGTGGCCTTCCTGCGCAACAGCGCAGCATTATACAACCAGCAGCCGCAGCAGCAGCAGCAACAACGGCTGAGGAACTCCTGTGTAGATATATGCGAGCTTATTCAGCTCTTCTCGCCGGACAAACGCCTCGCGGAGGAGCGTCTCGTATTGACGATTCTTCAGAGCGTCGTGGACGGCTGTCAGCAGTTTCTGCAGAGAGAAGCCCCACAGTCACTGTTGGGTCCCATCGCCAGCAGCGACGCACGCTACATGTTTCTCACCAAGACGTGGCCGCAGTACTGGCACAACGAGCTGGAGATCATGCGGGAGCTGCCGTGCATGGAGGAGGCGTGGGTCAAGGGCATCCTTGTGAAATTTGTGTTCCTCAGCGACATCAACAGCAGCAGCATCACAGCAGGTGATCCAACAGATGGTGTGTTGGACTTGCGTCACTGCTATCTTCGCCAGCTGCTCGGTGTGACGTTGCGCCCGCTCTTCGACGATCTTTTTGGTATTGGCGCCTCCGGCGAAGAGGCCGGCTCTCCCACTACCACAGCCGCAGAAGTAGATGCGGATGCGCCGATCACGTCTACCTGCTCCGCGGCCGCCACGCGGGACTCCTTCGACCTGCTGCTCGACATCGCCAACAGCATGGCATGCGTGGACGTCCCACCGCGACGGACACTGCGGTTTTGGGCACAAATGGGTGCCGGCGCTGCGCTTCCGGCCAGCATCGCAAAGGACGTTGGGTACGTTGTGATGGCGGGTGTCTGTCGCGAGCTGCTTGACGAGCGGCTCACGCAAGCGGTGGATTTTTTTCTCCTCAGCGGCGCCGACATGACGGAGGCGCAGCGGTGGCCTCGGCTGCTCCGCTACCTGCTGCGCACCGAGCGTGTGTTCGACCGCCTGTGTGAGGTGTGGCCACTAAAGATGCGTCTTCTTGACAGTAGTAGTAGTAGTAGCAGCAGCAGCAGCAGCAACGTGGTGGCGTGCTTCTACAGCATTCTGGAGAAGGCCCTGTTGAGGCACCGCCACCGACAGCGCGACGTTGATGTGCTCATTGACAGTCTCGTTGGCGGTGTGCATGTGTACCTTCTCCAAGGCGGGCGTGAGGGCGCGGAGATTCGGCGTGGCGGGTCTCCAACAGCGGCGGCGGCAACAGGGACGCTTCCGTTGCGAAGCCGCGAGGAGGTGCGGTCCGCAGTTCGGCTTGCGCGAAGTGTCTCCTCGACGGATAAGCTGCTGCGCATGTACAAGGAGCTACTCGCGTACCGCCTGCTGTCGCGCGCAGCGGCAGCGGGAGCACGGCAGCGCGACGGCAACACCGACGCCGCCGAGGCGCTTCGGGAGAAGCTGCAGACGGAGAGGTCCGTCTGCGAGTACATGCTGGAGGTGCTGCCGCGTGAGCGTGACGCGATACGGCAGATGATTCAGATGTGCAGCGACGTGGAAGCCACCAACGACGTGCAGGAGGCGTACAACCAGCACCTGCAGCAGCAGCAGCAGCAGAACAGCACGGGTCCCCCGGTGAAACTCACGGTGCGGCTGCTCTCGCGTCTCGTGTGGCCGACGTACCCGACGCTGCCGGACGTGCCGCGTCTGCTGTGGGAGGCGATGGCGCACTTCGCCGCGTTCTACGAGGCGCAGCACCGCAACCGCCGTGTTGTGTGGCTGCGCACGTCGATGGAGACCGTCACGTTCACCGTCGCGTACCCGCGCGGAGAGAAGGTGATCACGAGCGTGCTGGAGCTGTTCCGCGTGTTCTGGCGCCTCAGCGAGGCGGGCGGCGCCGGCACGACGTGGCAGGAGCTCGCGCAGCACGTTGGGAAGGACTCCGCGGTGCTGCAGCGCGAGCTGCGCAAACTCATTGCCGATGGCTTTTTCGAGGTGCGCGCGGACGGTGACGGTGACGGCAGCAGCAGGAATGCGCGCGTTTTCCTGAGCGCCGACTTTGCGTCGCGGCAGACGTGCTACGGCTTCCTGCAGCCGCCGCCGCGTGTGGGGGCGCTGCCAGCGGAGCGCAGCCGGATCGCGGACGAGCTGCAGCAGTCCCGCATTGCCGCCACGCAGGCGGCCATTGTGAAGCAGATGAAGAGTGTGCGTGCGTGCTGCTACGACGAGCTGTTCCGCCTGACGCAGCAGTCCGTGCGACAGTTCCAGCTGCAGACGGGCGACTTCAAGGCGGCGCTGGAGCGGCTGATTGAGAAAGACTACGTCGAGCGTGACCCGACGCAGAAGCAGAGGTTCCTATACAAGGCGTGAGACCGCCCCGTAACTGGCGATGTGAACAAGAAGTCACGCCTGAGGGGCTGCGGCTGCGGCACGTGAGGTGCAGCTGTGTGCATGCGCCTCGATCCTCCAAAGCTGGTTGTGTGGCTCCATTCACCGTGTCTTTTCTTTCCTTCTCTTTTTCTCGTTCTCTCTCTCCCGCACTGTTCCCGTTGCTGCGGTGCAGGTCTACACCACCGTGCAGAAGGGGAAAGGGAAAACAAAAAGGAAAAGAATCCAGATCAACGGTGGGAGGGCTACGTGATGTATGCGAAGGAGCGTAAGACCACGAAGCCGCACAACAGCAGTGTGGCATTGTCTGCCACGGCGCCGGCAGCAGCCCTTGTGCTGGCCTCCACGCAGCGGCTTACGCGGAGTTACGGACTCTCGTTCTGCGTGCTCCGGCGCGAAAAGAACGGCGGGGTGCTCTGCACGCCGCTGCAGGAAGCCTTCAGCGCGACAGACGTGGATGCTGTGATGCGGCAGGAGGGGCTGAAGGTGTCGCGAAACTCCGTCTTGCTGCGCCGCTACGCGGACGAGTGGAGTCGCAGGTGGACTCAGTTNCCCAGTGAGCCCCAACAACAACCGCAGCAGCCAGAACAGCCGCACGAGAGGAAACCAAAGCGCTTCCACACCGTGCCCAGTCTTCCGGATGCCCTTCATACGTTCCTGGCCAGCATGGGCGCTGCGAGTGCCTCGGAGTCCTTCTCTTTGATCGGCGGCTTGATGCCCGCTGCAGGAGAAAGGAGTGAGGGCGATTCTGGCAGCGCCTTATCGACGGCGTCGACGCCTCCAGTGCAGCCGCTCACCTCGCTGTACATAAACGCCATTGACGCCATCGCCGACACCACCGAGGATCTGTCACGCCAGGCAAAGGCGGCATGTGCCCTTCGCCATCAGTGTGAAACCCAGGGGCACAAAGAGGAAGAGACGAACATCACAGAGGACAGTACAACGGGGAGTGAAGACGACTTACCACAGCCTTCGTATCGTTTTTTCGTCCTGGCACCGTATGCACCGTACGCTGCACTCTACGCGGCCTCGAACGGTGTCGCCGCAACTGAAACAGAAGCAGCGACGCCTTCGTTTTGCGGTGGTGAGGCGTGTGAGATCCTCCTTGTGTACAGGTGCCCCAGGGAGGCGGCCCGTGTGGTGGGGGTGCCGGTCCCCACCGAGAACCCAGAGGTGTGGGGGCGCGTGCAGTACCAGCAGGTGGGAGACGCTGAGCGCAGTGGAGCAGCAACACGTGTAGGCAGCAGCGACGAGCTCTTCTTCATAGCGCAGAGCGTGGAGGACTATCTTCGGCTCGGCACCGCATTTGCGTGGGTGTACGGCTGGCAGCTTTGCTACGCATCGCATGGGCCACCCCCGCGGTCGCTGCCGTGGCTGAAGCTCTTCGCGCCCGGTGCCCTATCCGCCGCCATCGCCGCAGCCGCAGTTGATGTTTCTCCGCCCCACTGATGGCGCACATCTGGCGGTGTCTCACAGAAGAAAAGGTGTGTACACACAAGTCTTGTCGCATGCTGGTGGCAACGCTTTCAGAATCCCACGCACACACATGGATGAATGGCCGAAAGGAATCTTCCTGTTGACCCACTGTGAAAA
>NW_008826418.1:0-7860 GCF_000691245.1 Trypanosoma grayi
TCGCAGCCGCTCACGCGCATGTCGCCCGGCGCGCGCTACAGCCCGCTCTTCACCCCGTGCGCGTTCGAGGAGCGCACGCTGATGGTCTTCGAGCGGCGCGACACGAACGGCGCCGTCCGAAGCGCCTGCGAGCGGCTGGTGGCGGACGAGGCGTACCGCCGTTTCTTCGTTGACGCGCTGCCGTCCCACAACCAGTCGTGACGCGCGTGCGACAAGCGCCGCTGCTACCGCAGTTGTTGCTGGCCGCAACAGTGTGAGTGTGTGTGTGTGCCGTTTTTTTTTTCCCACCCCGTTTCGCGGCGTTCCTTCCTTGTTTCTTTTTTCCATGCATTCTCTGCTCTCTCCTCTCTCTCTCTCTCATTCTCCCCCTTTGTTGCTCTCCAGTGTGTCTGTGAGCGGGTGTGTGTGTGTGTGTGTGCGCCGGGCGGTGGTGATGCGGCCGACAGCACTGCTGCGGGTGCGGCTCCCAAAGGCGCGCCGCCCACGCGAGCGGCCGTGGGAGGTGTTCAACACGCGCGACTTCGGCTTCAGCGAGGGGTCGCAGAACTACAGCATGTGGGCCCTCACCGCCAGCACCTTTGGCGTGCTGCTGCTGTTCGAGGTCTACCAGCAGATGCTGCGCATTTTGGCGCGCGGCGACACGTGCCCCGCCTGCGAGGCTGCGAGGGAGCACTATCGGCAGCGTGTCGCCAACAAGGAACACGAGATACAGGAGGTGCAGCGCCGTGGCGGCAACGCGTAACTGACTGTGTCGCTGCTCGCTCATTGCTGCTGCGGCAATGGGATGCGGATCTGGGCGGGTAGCAAGGTGCGAGAGCGAGAGAGTGTGATAGTGATAGTGCGTGTGAGAATGAAAAGAGCAACGCATTGGGTTGGCTCCTTCCTTCCTTCCCTTCGTCGTCTTCGTTGTGGATGCGTGCATGTATGTCTCTCTCTCTCTCTGTGTGTGTGTGTGCACGCTACCTTCCCTCGCCTGCTTGCCCCCTTTAACCCCCCACCCATTTGTGGTGCGCAGAGGGAGCGAGATAGAACTGAACTAAGCCACCACAATCCGTCGAAGACACAAAGAAAAGAAATATGATCGAGGACCACGCTGAGTACGGGCACTACTACCCAAAGAAACTCGCCAGCTCGGTGCTGACGCTGCCGCAGCAGGGGGCGAAGCAGCACCACTGGTCCCCGTACGCCGACAACGGCGGCACAATCGCGGCTATCGCCGGCAGTAATTACGTCATCCTCGGCGGCGACACGCGTCTAAACGGCAACTTCAGCATCCACACACGCAATGACCACTCGAAGGTCTTTCAGCTGACTGACCACACGTTCCTTGCGTCGACAGGCATGCAGGCGGATCGTCTTCAGCTGCAGCAGATGCTCAAGTACCGCATTCAGTGGTACCAGTACAACAATGGCGGCAAGTTGCCCTCCACGAAGGCCATCGCAAAGCTCACCTCCACCATGCTCTACCAGCGACGCATGTTCCCGTACTACACCTTTAACATGATTGTTGGTCTCGACGAGAAGGGGGCGGGTGTGTGCTACAGCTACGACCCTGTCGGCTCGACGGAGCCGTTCCGCTACGGCACGAGCGGCTCCGCCAGCAGCTTCGTGGAGCCGCTCATGGACTGCCTGCTAGTGCGGCAGCACATGGTTGGACAGGCGCCGGCGGAGCTCAGCATGACAGAGGTGCTCGAGATGCTCAAGAACGCCTTCACCGGCGCGGCGGAGCGCGACATCTTCACCGGCGACGCTGTGTGCTTCCACATCATCACGGCGGAGGGCGTACGCACCGAGATGTTTGAGCTTCGCAAGGACTGAGGGCGCGTGGATGGAAGATGGATTGCTCGAGAAGCACAACACGTTTTTATATATTGTAGGGAAATAAGCAAAAGAAATGGAAGGAGCCATGCCGCTGTGATGTGAAATGTGCGCGAGACAGTGACCCTCCCCCTCTGCTGCTGCTGCTGCTGCTTGAGTGGCTTCACTGGCCCTGCAGCCTTCTTCCTGCTGCTCTTGCTGAGGCTACGGCACCTGTTCCTCTCTGCCTCTCTCGGTCTCTCTGTGGCTGTCTCTATGCACGCAGCCAGCGAGGGCGGTCACGGGCACAAGTGTAGTGGAAAAAAAAAATAGGAAGAAGACCGACGTGCGGTGGTGGGTGCGCTGTGGGGTGCGCCTAGCAGCACAAGCAAAACAAAAGAAGTAATCGGAGCAACAAGAACAACACTTAACCAACAAGCACCACGCAAAAGCTAACGCAAAGCCCACGGGGGGGATGAGTAAAAGTGTTGTGCGGTTCCACGATGTGCACGACACACCATATGGCGCCTTTAGCCCACTGTCACCGCACCCGATAGTCGTGCGCCACAAGCAGTACCCGTCGCTGCACCACTACTTCCTCACCGAGCGATTCCGCGGCAGCCCGCTGGAGGAGGCGCTGCAGTCGGCGTCATCGGTGTGGGAGTTGGACCGCCTCGTCAAGGAGGCGGAGCGCATCGGCTGCCAGCGTGAGGACTGGAACCGAGTGAAGGTGGACGTCATGCTTCTCGGCAACTACATGAAGTTTAAACAGAATGATGGCGTGCGAAACATGCTGCTGGATACGGGCGACAAACTCATCGTTGACCACACACCGGCGGACGACTTCTGGGGCGACCGCGGTGACGGGACGGGTCGAAACCTCCTCGGCGTTATTCTCATGGCGGTGCGGGACCGACTGCAGCGTGAGTCCTCCACCAAGGCGCGCAACAGGTGATCGCGACCCACTCTCTGCTGCTGCTGCTGCTTACGTATGTATCTTTGCTGTCAGCTTCTGCCAGTCGTCGTCCCGCGGGAGCGATGAATGCGCAACGGAAGCGATGTCTTTGAACCTTCCATGTGACTCTTTCTGTTGTTGCTGCTGCACTTTGGTGGCGATGGCGATGGTTGTGGTGGTGCGAGTGGCACTTCTGACAGCACCACGACTGTCCTTTTGAACGGCTCGGGCCTCTCTCCTCTACTCGTGCCTCTTCCCCACGCACAACCCTCTCCCAGGAGAAGAGCAAAAAAAAAAAGCAAGGAAAACAAACAAATCGCCATTATACTGCGCTTCTGGATGCGCCTCCTTTTTGCGTCGGTGACCGTGCTGGTGGTGCTGCTCCTCGCCTCGGCCGGCGGCGCGCGGGCGGAGCCGGAGGTGACGGACAAGGTGTACTTCGACATCACCATTGGCGACGAGCCGGCGGGCCGCATCGTGATCGGCCTCTTCGGCAAGGAGGTGCCCAAGACGGTGCAGAACTTCAAGCAGCTCGCCACTGGTGAGAACGGCTTCGGCTACAAGGACTCCATCTTCCACCGTGTGATNCCCAAGACGGTGCAGAACTTCAAGCAGCTCGCCACTGGTGAGAACGGCTTCGGCTACAAGGACTCCATCTTCCACCGTGTGATTCACAACTTCATGATTCAGGGCGGCGACTTCATGAACTTCGACGGGACAGGCGGCAAGTCCATCTACGGCGCCCGCTTCAAGGACGAGAACTTCAACGTCAAGCACTTCGTCGGGGCCCTCTCGATGGCGAACGCGGGGCCCAACACGAACGGCTCGCAGTTCTTCATCACAACAGCGGCCACGCCGTGGCTCGACGGTCGCCACGTCGTCTTCGGCAAGGTGCTGGAGGGCATGAGCGTTGTGAAGAAGGTGGAGGGAACGCCGACAGGCAGCAACGACAGGCCGAGGAAGCCGGTGAAGATCGCTGACTGTGGCGTTCTGTAGGGAGAACAAGAGAGGGGAGAAATAGTCAACACAACATGAGATTCCATATTTTTGCTCGCGAGCAGGGGGGGAGGCCACTGCCCGCTAATGAATCCTTTTTGTTTTTTTCTCTCTCTCTCTTTCTTTCTCACTCTCATTCCGACATGCATGCTGCCGCCCACGTCCCCACTTGTGCACGTGCGTCCTCCCCCTTCCCCCCGTTTTCTCTCTCTCTCCCTCCCCCCATTCCGTTTCCGTAGAAGCCACACAGGGCACACGCCACTAGATAGATAGATGCGCCTCTCGTACGGCGATCATCTCATCGAGCTCGATCGGCAGCGGCGGGCGAAGGCGTACGGTAGGGGTGCGAAGCGCTTCCACCTGAAATTCCTAGCCGCTTCTACAGCGCTCGTCTACGCTGTGGCGCGTCTCGCGGCGTGGGTCTACCCAAAGAAGGTGACACACGCGTGGATTGACGACGTGCTTGTCGAGGTCACCGAGGATGACGTACTGGAGCGTGTTTGTGCCGTCGTTGGGTGCATCTGCGCGGCCTCACTGCTGCTGCTGGCCTTCTTGACGGTACGGAAAGGCACCCGCCAACCGTCGCCGCTGGCACGCGGCCCTCGCGTCGCAACGAACAATAGCCAGCGGGCGAAGGGCTGGTCGGCGCCCTCTTCGTCGATTGCTGTTCCCGCAACGACTCTCTTCGGTGGGATGCCAAAGATCGCGGCGCCACTCACCGTCGCTGCGGGTGGGCAGCATCAGCAGCAGGAGCGGCAGAGGCAGCAGCTACCAATCTCCTCGGAGGCGGAGCTGAACAGTTTCTTGCAGTCTAAGGAGTTGGCGGGAGGCAGCGGCGGCAGGGGTGACGAAGCGACAGCCGCCGCCACCGCCGCACCACGTTCGGCGGCAACGACCGCTGCTGCTGCTACTACTACGGTCCCTACTGCTTTTGGTGGCCCGTTGGTGGGCGCCGCAATGGCGGTGAGGCCGTCAGACGGCATTCGCGTGCAGTACCGCGGCGGCGGCGAGCAACAGCCAGCAGCGCAGCCGGTTGACTCCGAGTGGGACAGCCTCGGCATCCTCAGTGCGGAGCGCTCACTGCTCAAGGTGCGCACATGGCTCTCTGACCTCTGCCACGACCTCGCGGAGGAGATGGCCGCCTGTGACCGCTGGTTCGCGGAGCAGCAGATCGGCTTCTTCGACTGCAGGCACACACTGCAGGAGGTGATCCCTGTGCCGCAACAGTCTGCCCCTGCTGCTACTGCTGGGGTTGGTTTCGGCTTCGGCTCCGCATCTGCAGCTGCTCCTGCGGCGCCGGCGCCAACGGCGCTGCGTAAACTGGAAGCTCTCTTGAATGAGCGGCAGAGGCTTGCGGGGCAGGCGCAGAACGTGCAGAACTTCGACACTATCTCGCACCTCGACCAGCGACTGTTGCTCGAGTCAAAACTCGACCCCTCCGGCACATTCCCACCCGCATCGTCGCCCTCCGTTGGGGAGCAGCAGGCGCGGCGACAATACATCATCAAGCGGCTCCGTACCTTCGCGTCACAGAAGACTCTGGCGTCGTATAAGCACAACCGCGGCGATGCGGACCTCTGGCGCGATGATTTGCCAACCGACGCACACCTGTTGATTCACATTGTGCGCATCTGCGTCGAAGGGTTTGCCAACTACGTGAAGTTCCCGCACCAGCCGATGAACGCGCAGCAGGACTTGGCCCTCTTTGTCGGCGACACAGGGGAACCGTACTTCTACGTGCGCTACCGTAACGGGACCATCGACAAGACGTACGCGACACACCAGGGCTCCAACTCGCTCTTTGAGGCGCTGCTCATCTTTGCCGCGATTGTGCGCACCTACCACAACGCCTCCTATGGTGGAATTTGGGGCGTCATGGACTTGTCGCGGACCGGCCTGCTTCGCGTGTTGTAGCCGCGCTGCTGCAGCGTCCCTCTGTATATGTGTGTTTGTGTTCGTGTGGATGAGGTGAATGAAGGAGTGCGGCGCTCATAGAGGGATATAAATGTGACGGAGCCGCAGAGAATGGAGTGTGTGTGTGTGTGTGGGCAGTGTGCTGTCTTTCTATCTATCTATCTGTCGATCTATCGATCGATCGATCGGTCTCTCTGCTTGTATGTGTGTCTGCATGTATGCATCTTCTTCCACCCCAACCCTCCGCTGTTGCGTCCCTCGCCCCCTCCATGTGCAGTGCAAAAAAAAAAAAGGACAACAAGAATAGCGAGCAAAGAAAAAGTGAGGCGCCGTTGATGTGCAGCACCGCCGTCCCCGTCAACGTGCTTGGCTGCCACGTCCTTGACGTGTGCGTCTTCGAAGTGGAGGGCACGGTGGACTTAGACTTTGTGGTGTGCGAGCCCGCTGCCAATGAGCGCGACCGCATTGTTGACTACTCGTGGCTGCGCGCCGCGACGAAGCCGCGTTTCCGCAGCGGCGACGCGCTTGCGAAGCGCGTGCGGGCCCTCGTGCGCTGGATTGAGCGCTGCTACGCGGAGAGGTGCACGCGCCAGCTGCCGGATGTGCTGCGTGTGTACAGCAAGACGATGGGCTTCGAGTACGACGCGTACCTCAGCACCATCGTCGGCAGCGACGGGCGGCGCGTAGAGGGCGTTGTGCAGCCGTCCGGCGGCCGCGTATACATCACGCTGGCGATACCGCTGCTGCTGCAGGAAGACGCGCGTGTGCGGCGCTGCCTGGCGACAACCATCGAGATGTACGCGAAGGCGGTGCGGCATCGCATCGACGCGGTGCCGGTCTTCTCGCGCGCGGAGCTATCGCTGCTCATCGCGTGCGCCGCCTCCGACCGCGACGCGCCGGTGGAGGTGCTGTCGGAGCGCATCGCAATGCACGTCGAGGTGGCCGACGCGCACCGCGAAGCGCTCTACACGCCGTTCGTGCACAGCTGCGTCACGTTCCGCGGGCTGCCGCAGTACTCGGCGACGCTGCAGCGTGGCGCCAGCTTCATGGACTACGTCCCCGCGCTTGAGCGTGCGCTGCTGGTTTCGCTGCGCGAGCCACTGCACTTTCTAGAGATGGTGATTACCATGTCCGCGTTCTTCGGCCAGCCGCTGGCCGTCAACATCGCGACGAACGACCTGGACGGCAATGGCGCCGGCGGCGGTGAGGACGCGCTCGTCCGCTCCGTCGCGTACTGCGTCGTGGACGCCGCCACACAGTTCAGCTTCGCCATCTGCGTGCGCTACCTCAGCTGCCGCACGCTCCCCTCCATCGGCATCATTGCAAACCAGTATATGGCCGGCAGGTCGCAGGAATCGACGCTGCGGATGAAGCTGCAGTACCCAGAGGCCGTGCAGCGGCTCGAGCAGAATTGCGGCCCTGACGACAAGATCGACATTGTGGCTTTCTGCGGCGCAGTGGAGCGTGTCGCGTTCGAAGGCATGTCATTTCTTATCTCCACGTGCCAGTGAGGGCGTGCCTGCAACCGCCTCCCTCTCTTTTTTNCGTGTCGCGTTCGAAGGCATGTCATTTCTTATCTCCACGTGCCAGTGAGGGCGTGCCTGCAACCGCCTCCCTCTCTTTTTTCTCTTCCACTCCCTCTCCCTCCCCCCCTCTCTCTCTTTCACTCTGGCATGCATTACAGTATGCCACATGCACATCCGCACGCCTTCTTCTACCGCCCTCCGTTCTCTTTCTTCAGTTTGGTTTCACTCACTCACTCATCCAGGCACACCCCGCGCTCTCTTTATTCCCTTCAATCCCTTTCTTGTGGTTCTGCTGCTGCTGCTGCTGCTCTTGTTGTGGTAGGAAGGTGCCAGTAGCAACACCATGAGCGATGGGGGGACGCCAGCCGGCGGTGGCGCCGATCTCTCGCTGCAGACCATCATGGAGCAGCAGCGCATCATCGACGCCCTCCGCGAGATCATAGCCGCGCTGAAGACGCGAGTTGCCACCCTCGAGGCGGCCGCCAAGGCGCAGCCCCCTGGCATCACCAACAGTGGTGCTGCTTCTGCTGCGGTAAGTGCCAATACAGTTACTATTACCGAACACGCGGAGGTGGTAGAGCGTCTGAACGCCACCGTTGCGCAACTGACGAGTGAGCGCGACGCGGCGGCGGCGGAGTGCACGGCGCTGCGGGCCGCCGCGGTGGAGGGCGA
>NW_008826419.1:0-7851 GCF_000691245.1 Trypanosoma grayi
CACCGCCCCACGCACACACAGACACACACGCAGGTCTCACCACACGGCCACACAGGCCAGCAGCAGCAGCAGCAGCAGTGGGGCACGCACCCACGCGGGGATGTCGCTGCCGTATGCCGCACTGTCTTTGTTCGCAGCCACTAACGCAGCGGGCATTCCCTCCGGTGTTGAGGAATCCCCTTTAACAAGATCCGTGGGGTTTGGCGTTGTTGTCGTTTGGTCTTTCCCCTCAACAGCAGTCTTCTCCGACTTCGGTGGTTGGTCCGTTGGCAGGGGTACAGTGGCTTCTGCCTCGCTGGATTTGTGGTCAGTGGGCGGTTCCTCCGCCTCGGGTAGCTGTGACTCTGGCTTCTCCACTTTGGTGAATTTCTTCAACTCTTCTTCGGCCTCGACCAGCGCAGCATCCGCACCATCCTTCTTTTTCTTAGCCGCGTCCTTGGCATCGTCAGCGGAGCTCCATGCCTCTTCTGTAAGTTCTTTCACCACCTCCGCTACCTTCAGTGCATTATCAATACTCTGCGCGGTACCGCCGGTATTCTTTTCTGCTGACTCAGCGTTCGTCTTTGCATCTGTGGCGGCTTTATTTACCTTTTCGGTTACAGCTGCCGTCCCCTCTTGGGACGTCTCCGTCTTTGGCTTCTCGTCTGCTTCCGTGGCAGACTCTGCGGCATTCTTAGCATTTGTTTCTGCAAGCTTCGCATCAGCTTCTGCCCTCTTGATATTCGTCAGTGCCAGCCCAATCTGCTCTGCCATCATTCGCGCACTGAAAAAAAGATTTGCTGCAGCGTTTCCTTTTTTATTCTTGTTCACTGTTTTCACAGCGAGTTTCAGCGCCGCTTCAGCATTTAGTGTCTTTGCCCCCTCACGGCTAAAGGCATCTCCGACGCTCTTCACTGCGTTCTTCCACACTTCGGCTTTCATCCCTTC
This sequence comes from Trypanosoma grayi, assembly GCF_000691245.1. Taxonomy (NCBI): domain Eukaryota; phylum Euglenozoa; class Kinetoplastea; order Trypanosomatida; family Trypanosomatidae; genus Trypanosoma; species Trypanosoma grayi. The sequence goes on from NW_008826419.1 coordinate 928, forward strand.
TCCCAGCTTCTCTGCCCGATCCCGTACATTCTTTGCATGCTCCGTGGCCTCCTCGAGTAACTTCACCGCCTCTGAGGCCTTTACCGCAGCACTGTTGGCCTTATTCGCCGCAGTTTGCGCACCCCCAGCAGCAGCCTTGAGATCACCGACACCCAATGTTACCACAGCCGTTGTCTCAGTCCCTGCATCAGCAGCCTTCTTCAGCGCCTCCAATCCTTCGGCAATACTCTTCACTGCCGCATTTGACATACTCTCTGCCTCTGAGGCAGACTTCTTTGCCTTGGTGGCCTTCGCCGTGAAATTATCGACCTCCCTCTTTGCTTCGTCAGCTTTGGCATAAGCCTCCTCAGCACCTTGCAGCAAAGCCTGGGCATTTGACAGATCTTTAGTGCAGGCAGCCACCTTCGCCTGCGCTGCCTCCCGAGTACCAGCAGGCGGAAGCACAGCGTTCTCCGCCGCAGCAGACGTCACGCACAAGGACGTGCAGCACAGAGCAGCGGCCAGCACCCACACAACGCGGCGCAGAAGCACCATCGGTAACCGTCAAGCAAATCGCCCAGATCTTTGCGGGAGAAGAGAACAGAAACAAAAAGAACCAGCAGATCACACACACACACACAGCGCGGCAGCAAGCAGTACGGCAGAGACGCACAGCGCAAAAAGCCACCAGACAAGCGAAGGGATCCCACGAAAAAGGAGCACACAGTCATGGGTGCAAGGCAAAGCCCAAGCAAGAGAAATAAAAACACGCCTCACACGACGGCATCGAGCACAGATAATACCCTCAAGGATAAGTGGACCACCGCCCAAAGACCACTACGGCGCAGCAAGGAAATTAAAAGCAGCACAACCCCAGCAGTTATACATTAAGCCTCCATGGCAGCAAACAATTAACTGAGAAACACCATCCAGCGCACACACCACTCACCACACAGAGCAGAGGGTCAATGCCCCCAGCAACAACACCAGCAGCAGTGGTGCACGCACCCACGCAGCAATGCAGTTGTCGTTTCCCTTGCCAGACGCAGCAGCCGCTCCATCGGAAACACGCCGCGCCTCCTCCTCAGCTCTCCCCAGCGCTGCTGCAGCGGATGTCTGCGTGCGTTGAGCCGCACCTCCAGCAGCCTCCACAGCGGCTTCAGCAAGGTCCCTTATCAGCCCAGCATTCTTCTCTGCTGCCGTAGCCTTTTCCACAGCTGCTTCCGCATGCTTCTGCGCCTCATTAATAAGTGCCACCGCCTTTGCATTCTCCACCTTAACTCCCTTCGCAATGTCCGCCGACTTCTTGACGCGCTGTACTTCCTCAAAAGCAGCAGCCACAGTCTCTTTTGCCTTCTCCACAGTAGTACCCGTGCCTTTAGCCTCCTTCACAGCCTCAGCGTTCTCCAGCACCTTCTTGAGGGAGTCCGGCACACCAGCAACGCCCTCCGCTGCCTGCATCACCTTGTCCGCTGCAGCCTTGGAAATGCCCTCTGCAGCCATAGCTTTCTCCGCCGCGTCATTCGCCTTCGCCGCAGCCTCCTGGGCCTCCCCCACGGCAAGCTCAGCTTTGGCGGCCGCCTCGCTGGCCTTTGCAGCTGCTGTCGTGGCATCAGCCACCACATCCGCACAGTTCGCATCGGCCTCCTTGCAGATCTCTGCCACCTCCGCAGCCTTCCTCGACGCCTCCCTGGCCGCTGCAGCCGCCTCGGTAGTTGTGTCCACGGCCTTGCTGGCATTGTTCTTTGCCTCCATGGCATCGGAGGTTGCCCCGCTCGCCATGTCAACCGCCGCTGTAAATTTATTCGCAGCTTCCATCAACAGCTGCACGGCACCTCTGGACTTGTTCACCACCCCCGGAATACTCTCAACCACCTTCGCAGGGGCAACTTGTTGCCGGGAATCGAGTGACACCACTGATGTACCCTTCTCTTCAGCAGCTAACATTTGTGCGGACATCGTTCGTGCCTGAAGCTCCTCGTGTTGCGGCACAAGACTCTGTGGCTGCTGCATGTTTTCCGAAGAACCATTCTGCGTCGCCTTTGGTTCTTGAATTGTACCTGCAAGAACAACCGGCACCTCTTTATTTTCGGACGTCACCTCACCATCAGACTTTGGATCTGAAGCTTCAGGAGTCCCAGAACCCTGCACAACGGCACTCCGCGCCTGACTAACCTCAGTAGACTGCTGGCCATCATTGGAGCTTGACGTGGCAATGGTTTTTGGTCCCGCTGTGTCCTGCCGTGATTGCGAACTCTCCGTAGTACTCGTCGAAGAAACGGAACTCGCAGCACCTTTTACTCCTGTCGACTCCGATGAGCTTAACCCTGATTCCGTCACACGCGCCCGTTGCGAGCCCCGCTCTGCAGACAAAGTCTGTGCCTCGCTGCTCTTCGCAGGCTGCACAGCCAGTTTCACCGCAGCATCCGACAACGCCACTGCCGCTTCAGCGTACTCCGAAGCCTTCACAGCCATCTGGTCGCCCTCCCCAATGAGCGTCACCGTGGCTTTGGCGTTGGTCACCGCTGCGGTAGCCCTGTCCGCTGCGTGCCACGCGAGTGACACCACAGTCTTCGCTTTCTCCACCGCCTTCTCCGCTTCCCCCACAGCATCCGCTGCTAGTGCCGCTGCTTTATTGAGTGCCACACTCTTATCAGCAGCAACAGCAGCACTCACGCACAGGGCTGTGCAGCAACACAGTGCGAGGACCAGCACGCACAGCACACAGCGGACCATCTTCACCTTCGTCAGTACAGCTTGCGTGGCTGGGGGTCAGAGAGAACGGGCACACAGCTGGAAGACACGCAACACACACACACACACGGAGGGGAGGGGCAGCAGGCACAACACAGCAGCAAATCATCCATGTGCGCAGCGCTGCACCAAGCAAGAGATATCACTTAAAGAGGGCTGGTGCGGACGGGGCGCGCACCGCTCTGAAACAACAAGCCCAACGACCCCAAACAACGAGAGGGAGTGCGGCGTCCGCCACCCCAGCGCACACAGGTGGCGGAACATCACGCACACACCCGTGGAAGACCGAGGAGGCGGCGCAGAGCCCGCAACGGGGCAGCAAGAAAGAAAGAAAGAAAGAAAGGAACCGCAACATGTGGGTTCCGGCGGCCACAAGGGACGCACACAATTACAAATTAGGGGGTCCTGCGTGTTCTCTCACCACACCGCTCAGAGCACAGCAATGCTGGCCAGCGCCGCCACCAGCAGAGGAGCAACAGCCATCGTGGCGGTGGTCGCGTCTGGTTTGGCGGCCGTGGAGGCATCCGCTTCGTGCTGTTTGTCTCCGGCAGCAGAAGCTCCGGGGCTCGTTGTGGTAGACGGGACTTGGGCGGTGCCAGACTCCTCTTTTGGGGATTCTTCTTTGGCGGCAGCGACATCCCCCCCAGTTACCGCTGCACTGTTCGATGAGGATTCTGGCTGGGCGTCGCCGCCACTCGCTGGGCTGTGTGGAGTCCCCACCGCCGCTGGGGAGGAAGCAGCCGCAGATCCCTCACCGCCGGGTCTGCCGGCCGACTGCCCAGTGCCAGCACCCCCGTGCCCTGCTGGTGGGGGGCCCAGAGCCCCAGGCGTGCTGCCGGACACGCTGTGCTGCTTCTCAGGGTCAGGCGGAGAGCCGTGTTCAGTAGGGGACTTCACGTCGTTGTCATGATCAGATTTCGTGTGTTTTTGTGCAGCATCCTTCGTTGGATCTTTGGCGACACAAGTTTTCGTCCCCGAAGCAGCTGTTTGCTCTTCCTGATCTTCAGTGCATATAATTGGGTCCTTTCCTTCTTTAGTACCCCTCAACGGATCTTCATCTGAGAGGTTATCAGGCACCCCCTGCATGCCGTGGGAACTGCTGGCTGCCTGCAGTTGGTTTTGTTGAGTCTTGCTGGAAAGAGACTTAATGCACGTTTTATCTTCAGGAGGCAGTTTCTTCGCACACTCTTGTTCGTCAGTATCCCCGACCGCAGCCCCGTCTGTCTGCACATTCTGGTCTTGTGGTTTCGGTCCTGACCCTTGACGCGACTCCTCGTCAGCATCATTGGCCTCAGCAGTGTTTTCGCACCCCTGGCCTTCCGTGGGCTCCGTGCCATTACAAGACGTTTCCCCCGTCGTCCCACCAGCCGCCACGCACAGCGACGCACAGCACAGGGCGAGGACACACACGCACAACACATGACGTGCCGCCATCACGCTCAAATATAGCTTCCGTCACTGGAGTGTGAGAGAGAGAGACGGGGAAAAAGGGAGCCCAGTGAAGCCGCAGCAGAGCCACCACAATGGCCGCAGCAATACAAGTCGACTGCTGTCAAATCAGCCGGTGCATTACTTCACCCCCTTCACTGCTACTCTGTTACACGAGCCATACGTCAAAACTGTACGCGCCCGGCACAATTCTTAGACGTTATTCAATTCCCCCCTCCTTTTTTGTTGTTGTTTTTGTTTGCTTAACGCTGAAACTTTCACCATCCTCTCTTTAAAACAAGAGGAATTATTGCGGTTGCTGATCACTCCCCCCCACACACCCCCACACCCTTCTCTTTACCTTCACGCCAGAACGCTCCAGAGGATGGCCATGCGCATAAACAGCCCGTAGCGCATCTGCCTAAAGTAGGCGGCGCGCGGGTCGGCGTCGAGATCTGTGCTGAGCTCGTCGTTGCGCGGCAGCGGGTGCATCACGATCATCTTCTCCTTCGCCATCCGCATCCGAGCGGCGTTGATGGTGATGTCCGCCTTGGCCGCCTCGAACGACTCCAGCGCCGCCGCGTCGGTGCTGTTCGCCGACGCGACGAAGCGCTCCTTCTGCAGGCGTGTGGCGTACAGCACGTCGCTCTGCCGCATCACCTCCTCCGTGAGCGCCGCGACACGGTGGAGCCGCACGCCCTTCGCGGCGATCTCGTGCTGCAGCGAGTCCAGCACGTCCTGCGGCATCTGCAGCGCGTCGGGGGCGACGAGGAAGACCGTGTTGATGGCGAAGTTGCGCACGAGCAGCTTCAGCAGCGAGTGCACCGTCCGGCCCATCTTGAGGTCGCCGATGAGTGCGATGGTGATGCCGTCGACGCGGCCGAGCTCCGCGTGGATCGTGAGCGTGTCGAGCAGCGCCTGCGTCGGGTGCTCACCGGCGCCGTTGCCGGCGTTCATGACGGGGTGCGTTGCGGCCGCCAGCGCCTCGTCGATCGCCTCCTGCCGTGGGTGCCGCATCACCAGCACGTCGCTGTACGCGTCGAGCGTCCGCACCGTGTCGGCGAGCGTCTCGCCCTTGCTGACGGACGACGTCTCCACCTTGAAGTTCACCACGCTGCCGCCGAGCCGCAGCATGGCGGCGCAGAAAGAGCTGAACGTGCGGGAGGAGTCCTCGAAGAAGAGCGGCGTCATGATGCGGCCTTGTAAAAGGCTCAGCACCTCGCCGCTGTCGACCCTGCGCTGCATGGCGCCGGCGAGCTGAATCAGCGCGTCGATGTCGGCGCGCGTGAACTGCGCGGCGCTCGTGACACTTTTGCCCTTAAGGCTTGCAACAGGCTGAAGACCAGACATGGCTTCTGCTTTAGAACTCGCACTCTCACTGTGGGTGTGTGTGGATGTGGATGTTTATCCCTGTTAGTGGGTGGTGGTGTGGTGGAGCAGCAGGGGGAGGCAGAGAGAGAGAGAGAGGGGGGGGGNGGGGGGGGGGTGCAAAGACCAGACCGCTCCGTTCCTTCTCCGGCTCGTTGCTGTCGTCATCACGCAGTTACACGCACGCACAGAGCGGTATATGTATGGATATGTGTGTATATATATATATATATGTATAGATGGGTACAGAGAGTCAGGCACACAGACACACAGGGAATCTAACAATGGAAGCAACACACCGAACAAACAAAAGAAAAATAACTCGCAGATTGTCTCCGCTTGGGTTTTTTTTTTTTTGTTTCCTCTTGCTTCGTGTTCTCCTTCCTCATAGCCCCATGCAAGCACCTCTTGTCTGTGGGTCTGACTGTGTGGATCTCTGTGTGTTGGCAGGTGCAGCAGCTGCACAGGCGTCACACGCACACAATTGGCCCACCAACCCTTCTCTCTCATTGCCTCTCGCCTTCTTAGCCTGGTCCACGTTCTGTTAAGCTTACCTCTCCACGAGAAGGACCGTCCACTGGACCACTGGGGAGATATATAATCGACTCGAAATGTTTTCACCGTCCCCTCTCTCACGTTCGCTCTGCGTGAATGTGTGAGTGGGGTGCTCCTTTTTTCTTGTTGGTACGCACCGCACGCACCCACCCACCCACGCAGAGCGGGGCGAGAGGGGGGATTACCGTGCACATTTATTTGCTTTCCCTTTGCCATGCACCACTCAGGTCTTGCTCCGTTTCCAGACGGCTCAAAGCTTGCTGCTCGTTTCCTCCATGAACGTCTGCACGTCGATCATCTGCTGGTGCGTGATGGAGCCCGACTGGCGCCACAGCGGCAGAAGTTGCGACAGCGTGACGACTGCCTCAAACTCGTAGCCAAGCTTGCCGAGGAACTTCTTCGCGCCCATCTCGCGGTCAATGAGCACGACGATCGAGACAATCTCCAGCCCCGCCGCTTTGAGCTTCTCAATCGCCTCCACCTTTGTCTCGCCTGTTGTGACGAGATCGTCGATGATGACGACGCGGTCGCCCTTTTTGTAGTCGCCCTCAATCGCGGCCATCGTGCCGTACGCTTTCGCCTCACGGCGCGGGTAAATAAGCGGGATGTTCATCTCGAGCGAGATCGCCGTTGCGATGGGCAGCGCCGCGTACGGCAGGCCGACGATGCGGTCAGCCTTCACGTTGCGCAGCAACTTGGCGTACTCGCGGGCCACCATGCGCAGAATCTGCGGATGCGTCACCAGCCGGCGCAGGTCGAGGTAGATGGGCGATGTCTTGCCGGACTTCAGCGTGAAGCTGCCGAAGCGCACGCAGCGCGACTCGACGAGCGCCAGCGCCA